>NC_056466.1:24344466-24576234 GCF_008729295.1 Plectropomus leopardus | reverse complement strand
TTTTTAGAGAGTTAATTTTAACTGTACACTTAAAATTTCTCAAACTTTGTATAGTGTTTTGTTGTTCTTACTATGTCTACACATGTGAATCATAGAAATTCAACATGCACTCCATNTTTTTAGAGAGTTAATTTTAACTGTACACTTAAAATTTCTCAAACTTTGTATAGTGTTTTGTTGTTCTTACTATGTCTACACATGTGAATCATAGAAATTCAACATGCACTCCATTGTCTGACAAAGTAGCGTGATAGTCCCTAACACATTCTTGACCTGTCATTGTAGGAAAAACTAGAGATGGCAAATTCGAAACGCTGAAACGTTTTAACACTTTTAAACCATTGCTTTGAAACATATTGAAACTTGTTTAAAACCTGTTTGTTCTACATTGCCATCTACTGGTAGAAGCTTGCATTACACACATTTATCATTCAATAGGTGTCAAATCAAATCAAACTGCTATTGATTTAGTTCTTGTAGGATATGGTAACTATTTCATATCATTATTAGCTATGTGACCCAATGACACTGGTCTTATGCTATGCTATAGTTAGTTTGTAGAACACTTCAATGGTTTCATTCATTAACAGAGACTTAATCTGTCCGGGTTTGGTACCGATCACATGATGTTTCGAAACATGTCTCGAGATATGTGCTGAAGCTGGAAGTGACGAAATGTTTTGAAACAGTTCAATCTTCGGTGTCGAAATTGCCATCTCTACTCAGCACATTTTTGAGTTGTCATCGTAGGAAAAACACAGGTATCACAAATCCCATCACTGATTGCTCTGTGCTATTCAAATGTCTTTGTAAACTGCAACAGGATGACAGTGAGCCAGCATGCACAATACCAGGAACCTTAAAACTGACTCAGCTAAATGGAATCTCACCATAATTGATTGGATTATTTACACCTGTGCTTTTCCTACAGTGACATGTCAAAATGTTGACTATGAAAAATGTGCATTGTTCAAAAGCCCCTCCCTATGTTACGCTCACACAGATGTTTTCACATGACTAATCTGACCTCCTCCCAGGACTTTGACTTCGCCTATGACAGGCTGTGCTTGACTGACATCTATTGATTTAGTTTTTTTTCCCCAATTTACTGAGGTGCAGAGGTTGAATGTGTGCCAAAAGTCCAAAAACAGCAGGCTCAGTCGTCCTTTATTTTCTGAATGAAGTGCTCAGTCAGCTGTCAGCTGTTCACATTTGCCTCCTTTGCCTTCCACTGTTGTGCCTTGTTTTGTGGGGTTAAAGGTCTCTCATTCAACCCAACACTGTCCCCACAGAAGAGGTCCTGTCTGCATGATGCGAATAAACCAAAGCTTAATGTAATATCCCCTTTGATTAGATTAGCAGTTATTCTCACATCAGTCTTTAATTGCCCTGCTACTTCTCTTCAACTTGTACAGGCCATGATTTCTCTGGTTATCTCAAATTATTACATAATACGTGATTTCAACTTTTGCTTAAAAAAAAGAGGAATGTTGTGTGAGTTCTCTTTATACATTAATGGGGAAAAAATAGAAATTACAACAAACAAACGACTGTATATATACTACAAAAATACAGGCAATATAGGAAATAATATATAGTCATTATACCACCAAAAGTAAACTGCAACAATAAGTCACCAAATTTGATTTGATGGTCTTTTGGAGGTCCAGAAAAGTAGGTTTTCTGTGGAAATATAATCATCAGAACTGGCTGTTACTTTTGTTATGTGTCATTTGAGGTGTATTAAAATAATTCACTTTTTTGTCTAACTGTTTCTATTTTAGAAACAATAGAAAAACAAGGAAACTGTAAAAAAGAAAAAATTAAAAAAGTGTTTTATTGAAAAAACGAACATATAGAAAACATCAGGTAGGGGGGGGGGCAAAAAAATCCATGGGTAGAAAAACAGGAAGTTGCGCTTTACGTAGAATTGACGTCATACGTAAATAAGTTGATCAAGCTTCTTCTGCTTACTCGCAAGGTTGTCGTCTTCTCTGCTATATTTATCTCTCGCCTCAATAATAATAACGACAATGCTGAATTTACATATTAAGTCTTGGAGATAGAGCGAGATCGACATTTTATTCGACTCACGAGGATATGTCATCTGACTTTGTAACGTAACAGAGTAAATAAAAAACCGTGTGGACAACAAACGGAGTCGAGCAGCTAACAGGGGTTAGCATCACATATCTGCACACCGTGTGCTTTTCATTCTCACTTTCTCTTCCATTTCATCTTCGTCTGTAGTCGGCCTTTGCACTCTGTCACCAACTTCAGTCCGCGGTGTCGCCAGGAGAGGATGAACTGGCTTTTCCCCCTGTCCAAAGGCTCCGGACCTCTCCCTCCTCTCAACAGCCTCCAGCAACAAAGACAGCGGCAGATCGAGTCACTCAAAGCCGCTCACCCCAGGTAACGTGGACGGCAACCGGCCCCACAAAACCAGACCCCGGTGCTGCTGATTAGCTCGTTAAACATAAGTCTGTTTTTATTCAAACTCAGAATATGCTCACAATAATGTTTTTTTATTCACTTTATTAATGTTGTTTACTGAAACATGTTTGCTGGGTTAACACACACACACAGCTGATGGTTACTTAGCATAGCTAGCCACCTGGCTCACAGTTAACGTTAGGTCAGAGCTAGTAAGCTAGGCTAACAAATACAGCTTCATTTTTCGTACATTTGTCCTTGCGACTCTGAAAATGTGTCAAAGCGATTCACGCGATTCTGCGTGAACCCACGGCCACTGGTTTGACACGCCTCGGCGTGGTCGTTGAGCTGCTAATGTTTGCTAATCTATCATCGTAGCTAACTAGCAATATGTGATTTGCCTGGGCGCTGCGTTAGCTGACTAGCTAATCAAGTGACAGTTACAGAGCCTATTTTTAGGATTGATGACACGAGTTGTAGCCCGCTGGCCCAGTCCTGTGATCATTCCGGTGTTTACCTCGCCAGAGTGTCACGCATATAGTTTTAGGAGCAGCTAGCTAATTAGATGTGGAGATTAAAGTATTAATAGCCTTTGTTTACTAAGGAGCTCAATCTCACAGACAGTTTGTTTTTATCTTAGTACTCAGTCAGACATAAATAGACAGCATTAACAGACTGTTCTCTTAGTTAATTTCTTGTCAGCCAGATGCATTAAATGACAGGAATCTCCCTCCTGATGTGAAGTGTGCCTGTGACAAAACATGCGATTACACGCAGAAGGAAACATGCTTCTCCAACAGATGTAAAGTTCGTGGGATTGCAGAAGCCATGAAGGCTAAATGTGCTGTGGTGAATGCTGTTAGTCGCATGGCAGTGACGTTAAGGAGTACATGGATGGGAGATGATAATTCACATTTTTTGTAAATTGTAAATAAAAGCATGCAGGACCAGTGCTTTTTTAACGTGTAGCCCTCTTGTTGGGCTGGCTGTTGTTAGGTATACTGTGAGGTATAGATTATTTACAAATCTGATATTAAATTTGGGACCAATATCAATACTACTAACTATTTTGTTTCTTTGCAACTGTCAAAAACCATTAAGTTATGGACTTGGCACCGAGACAAATAGATACTGGGATCAGCCCAGGGCTGGGTGTTCCAGCCTATAAATAATATTGTGTTATTTTCAAGGTTGTATGGTTTCAAACAATATTAATATCAATGCTCTGATATCTAACTTAAACTACTGTAGTTGAATAAAAGACTTAATTACTAAATATACTACTGTTACCATAAAGTTAAATAAAGTAGTCATAAAAAAGTCAAATAAAATACTGACAGGAAAAACAGTTAAATACAGTACTGTTATAATAATGTTAAATAAAGTACTCTTAAAATAAGTTATTATATAAAGTACTTTTATGACAAAATGAAATATACTACTGTAATTATAAAGTACTGTTGTAATAAAGTTAAATAAGGTGCAGTTTTACTAAAGCTAAATAAAATACAATTAAAAAAATAAATAAGTGCTGTTTTAATATAGTAAAATGATTTAAAAAATGTCGTAACTACTCATACTTGTGTTCCTGATACAGTCATTTTATAGACGCTGATGAAAACAGCCGCAATACACGGAGCACAATTGATATATTGCCCACCCGTAGATCAGCATTACAGTATATTTGCTGTCAGACTTTGTTTTGCTATGAAGTAGAGTTATCAGTTGGGAATGGGCATTAATGGCCTCTCTTTATGAATCTGTCCTTCTCCAAAGTAGCAGAATGTTCATAAACATTGATTGTAGATGCACAATACGTTTTCTAAATGTGCTGATCATGATTGCGCAAGCAGGATTACTGATTATGTTTTTTCCATTTCTCAACAGCCTTGCAGAGATCCAGAAGGATGTCGAGTACAGAATACCATTCACAGTCAACAACTCCACCATTAGTGTTAATATGTGAGTACATCTTTGTGCATACAGTCAGTGACTGACTTTGGTTGTAAAGCGCCCCCAGCGTTCCATATTTTAACAAGAACGTCAGAGAAGAAAGGCAAGAAAAGCAGGAAAGATCGCTAAGCAATCAAACAACACGTCTTATTGGTTTTCTTCCCCATAGCATGAATTGAAACTCCTTTATGCTCCTGGGAGCTGTTAGTAAAAAAAAAAAACTTCACCACATACACTCTAGTGGTACTAAGGTTTCTAATTTTCAGAACATAGAGCTTGGCTATATAGGGACAAATGTAAATTACACTACCATAATACCAGATGACAATGTTGATATACTATATCACATATTTTATAGCATGTTATTCATGCTGTGACTGTGATTTCTAAAGGCTGAATCTCTCTCTTTCCCCTAGCCTGCTGCCTCCTCAGTTCCCTCAGGAGAAGCCGGTGGTTAGTGTCTACCCCCCCGTTGGTCATCACTTAGTCGACAGCAATAATGGCACCATGATCACTAGCCCCCTCATCACTAATGTAAGTAGTTGTGTGGGCTTTCATGAGGTGTTTTTAAGAATGCTGAAGTAGTTCAAGGAGATCAAGTGGTTGGTGTTTTTCCAGATCTGCATTATAGAATATTCATGAAAGCCACCATTGGCCTGTTTGTAAGCTGGGCAGATGACAGTGCAGTACGCTAATGTGCACACAAAAACAGATGTCTGCTTTTATTTCTCTTCTCTTGTACTCTTTTCATGACTACTGACTCTTAGTGACACGATCTCTGTTGCTGTGTGTTTACAACGTTGTTATTGGTAACCACATTTGATAGTGTGCTATGTTATTAGGGCCAGTATCACTGTGGAAGCCGTATGGTGTGATGAAAGCAAAGATGTATCCAAATGATTTCAATCTCAAAACTAAAACTGGAATAAATGACTCAAAGTAAATTAGTTTCAGCAGTCGAACAGTAGGTCTTTGAAAGATGTAGGCACATGTGAGTAGAAAAGTAAAACGTGTCTCAACACAGAGGCTTTCTTCTCTCTGCGTACTCAGTCCACATTCTCTGTTTTATTAGGAAAAACATACTTTGTTTTTGTCATTTCTTGTATTCATAATTCCATTATTATGCAGGTTTTTATCTGCCCAGCATCAGTTTGACCCCTCGTCATCTCAGCCACTATCCCAATTGTCCTTGTAAGGTTCGGGGGGTGTTTAGGCCAACCCCAGCTGTCATTGGACGGAGGGCGCGGTACACCCTGGACATGTTGCCAGACTATCGCAGGGCCGACACATATAGGCAGACAACCTTTCACACTCACAGTCACACCTAAGGGCAGTTTAGAGTCACCAATCAACCTGACCTGTATGTCTTTGGACTGTGAGAGGAAGCTGGAGACCCCGGAGAGAACCCACGCAGGCACGGGGAGAACATGCAAACTCCACACAGAAGGGCCCCCGCCCATGGACTGCACCTCGCCCAAACCCGGGACCCTGCTGTGAGGCAACAGTGCTAACCACGACACCACCATGTTCAAATCCATGAATGGCGTATTCCAAAAAAATAAAACCTGATCATAACTGGGCAGCTTAACCCACCATAGTTTAAAACAGAGATAGGGGTAGAAATCTGATTACATACCAGCTACATTTAAACATTTTTGTCCAACTCTTTCCTGATTTGTTCCAATAGCCTGTAAAAGCATCAACCTGATGTATTTGTTTTCCTGCTTCTTTTCTTCCCCCTCTCTTCTCAGTTATTACAATTTATTTATTGTATTTAACTTCAAGTTAAGTATTTCCACTGTTGTTGTGTGTGTGTTGTAGTTTGGGATGCACTCAGATCTGGGTAAGGTCATTCAGAGTCTGCTGGACGAGTTTTGGAAGAGTCCTCCTGCCTTGATGTCCAGTGGTGCTGCTGGCTTTCCATAGTGAGTTTCCTCTTATATTCACGGACACTCGTCTCTCAGTACTCTCTCATTACACTTCATTACAACCAAAAGTTCAGTGTTCTGCAACCAGTATTTTTGCCATCATGTTTTTATTGGGGCAATGCAGGAAGAAAGTAGCAATAAAGATCAATTGATAATTCAAATGGGAATTTAGGGCCATTCTTTGGAACTCTGACATGTTTTTTCTTTTCCCTTTTAAAGATATTGTGTAAAACTTAATTTCTTGAAACATGTTTGAGGCTGTGTACCTTTGCATAAATAGTCACGACTAGGACAGTTCTGTACTGTGCTTTCCTCATTCCTCCTTACAATGAGGCTGGTAAATAAAATAATGACAGAAACTGACAAAGCTTGAAAAAAACATGTTTTTCTTGCCATGATCATGTGTTGTCTTTGTTATGTTTGAGTGAAGTAATTTTATTTCCCCCCACATTTCCCCAGCAGTATGTACAAGCCGTCAAGCATGGCTCCTTACCCCACCCAAGCTTACCATTACGGCCCTCGCCATGTGGGCCCCAGTCACACGCCGCCTCCTGGTCCGGGCCCAGCTCCCATGCCTCACCCAGGGGTCGATAGTGCTCATGGACCGCCTCGAGCTCCAGCCCCATATGGACTCATTTCTGACTTGCCACTGCCTGTTCCTACTGGAGACTCCCAGGTGCACTGATTATGGAAAATGTCCACAAATGTGTCGATAACATCCGTCCAAAACACACTCACTAACACAGAGGACTATAATATGAACTCTACATTTTTAGGAAATAAAGTTGATATATGCATTAAGTGTTTGTGAACAGCTTGGTATGATTGAACAAAGAGGAGCTTTCCCCAGCTTCAGTGCTTTAAAAAACAAATATCAGTTCATTGACTTAGATTTTAAAAAAAATTAGAAGGGCACTCAGAGAGCACAGACTCGTACCAAGGCCTCATGCCTTAGTGTATCTGCTTTGTGATTCAGATCTGCTCCAGAATGTAATGGTTTCTTCCTTGGCCCATGTCACCCCCCCTCTACTAAGTTTCATGAAAATTTGGTCCCATAGTTTTTCTGAAATCTTGCTGACAAACAAACAAACCAAACCACCTCGGTGGAGGTAATGACTGCTAAAAGCAAGAGGTAGAACAACATCTCAACACTGACAGTCTGACTACCCAGGATTTTCCAAGCAAAGTTTTCATTTCTAGATCTTTCACAGCAACTGATTGCTCAGTTTCAGACCGATTTAGTGACTGAAGAACGTCACTTGCTCATATTGCTGTTTTCTGTTACAGGCTGGACTGAACGGACACATGTACAAGATGCCTGATATTCCCGAGTCTTTTCCTGAACTCTGTGACTTGAAGTAAAGTATTCCCAAATATTCTCAATTTAGATTATATTTTATATTTTATTAATTGTCTAATTTTTAAGCGTGTTATAATGTGGGTTTTAGAAAAGGGAAAACATTTCTTTAGTGCCTATAATAAATCTCGTTCTGACTTCCTGCTTTAAATGTATCTGTGTCTGCCACCTCTGCTGTGTCCTCCCTAGTCTGAGCCAGCTGTCTGACATGTCTGACAACGAGGATGTGTTGCTGGAGTTCTTTGTGAGTTTGCCACAACTGAAACAGGTCACCAGTGATAAAGAAGAGCTCGTCACCAACATAGTGGACATGGCTAGTAAGTTCCTTTTTGCCGCTGCACCAAAGGTCTTTATGGTCAGTCGTAAAAGAGAATTTGAACTTGAGATTTACAAAGATTTGTGCCTCTGTTTGTCATTTTCAGAGAAAAATCTTCAGATGGAGCCACAGCTGGAGGGAAAAAGACAAGAAATGCTCTACAAGGTCAGATCTTACATCTAAGCCCTTTTGCTCCCTGTCTTAAACAGACACACAACAAACTCATGGTATTGTCCAGCAGATTGTGACTTTGTTTTTGTCCTTTGACAGTATGAACAGTTGACTCAGATGAAGTCAGCCTTTGAGACGAGGATGCAGAGACAGCATGAACTCAGTGAGGTGGGCAGCCATATCATCATACTACGGTTTGGTTGATAACAGGTTGTAAGTGCAGATTCACCTGTTTGGATTACAGCTGCTGATGTTTTTAGTTGAATTTTGACCATTTTGAGTCATTTGGGTTTTTCCTTGAATAGTAGGAGTCCCCCAGAATCTACTCATAGTCCTTTAAATTTAAGTTAAGCATTTCTGAATGGAATAAAATGCTTAGTTTTCACTCAACTGCCTCCAACATGGCAGTCGAGTTACTTAGTTTTCATTTTACAGCCAAGCAGAACATTAAAATATGTTTCTGAAAGCATTTGAGGCGAGAAACTGGCAATGCAATAACAGATCTTTATTCATATTTGATGAGCGCTGCATTTGACAGTTTGACTGCAGTTCAAGTGCAGTGACTGACATGATAGACAGCTCTGATGGAAACCCCTTGGCTCTGATTTGTTGTTTACGTTCTCATGTCGTGGATTTTTCCAAATGCTGCAAGAAGCAATATGAGGAAGCAGAGGACCGAGATTCTTTTCATTTGTCTCATTTGATACTGTGTGAATCTGTTGGCCATTTCAGCAAATATAACAGTAGTTATTTGTATATGGTTACAGCTTTAACCATAGTGCTGCTGAAGAGGCAAGAAGTCTACTTTGTTTTCACCTTGTCAAAAAAAAAAAAAAATCTATGGGAGGAAATATTATGTAGTTCAAAGACACTTCACCCAAGCATTGTTAAACATGTCTTGAAATACTGTTTTGTCTATTATCCCCCACTAGAGTTGCAGTCTTAGCACACTACAGGCACGGTTAAAAGTTGCAGCCCACCAGGCCGAGGAGGAGTCAGAGGAGACGGCTGAAAACTTCCTGGAGGGACGAACAGACATCGACGAATTCCTGACCAGCTTCATGGAGAAGAGAACGGTGAGAAGTGCTTCATCATGGAGTATGAATGTGATAACAAGTGCGTTATACAACATGTTAAGAAGAATGTGTGTTGACTGTTTTTGTGTCTTTCCACAGCTTTGCCACAGCAGAAGGGCCAAAGAGGAAAAGCTGCAACAGTCCATCAACACACATGGACAGTTTCCTACCAGCCACTAGAACACAAGGTACAACACACACACGAACAGTCATTTCAAGTCACTCAGACAGTAAATTTTGTCTTTGTTGAGGGGAACTGGTGATGCTCAGCTGACCGTTTCACAACAGGCAGCCCTCGTGGTTTCCTTCATTTTCATAAGAGAAAACTGATTTGTCATCGTCGTCTCTTCTTCTTCTTTGGTCATTAGGTTTGGTGTTTTCTCAGCCAACTGCTGCCAACTAAATGGAAAAAGACATTTGATGGGACGAAAAGCACACAGAGTCAACTATGGGCACTTTGGAGAAATAAGAAGGCGATGATAGCAAAGATGGCCAAAAAAACAAAACAAAGAAGCCCACTGTGCCCGCATCTGAGCTAAAAATACTGTTCAAGTTGAAATTGTGACAGCAAGATGGAGAAGCTATTGGATCACCACAAGAGGCCACAACAGGAAGAAAGAGTAACACACGCATCGCTTTTCCAAAAACATTACTAGGGATTGACAACACTGTGGATAATTTCTGTTGCACATACAGTTTGTCCAGTTTTGACTTGACAGTGATGAAAGTTTATTTCCTGGGTTTATGTCACTTTGCTCAATAAGAGCAACATCTGCACCCGATCAGAGTGGATGGTGATTGTTTAGGTCAGGACTCCCAATTTTACTTTTTTCCATGCAGTGAGAAAGTAAATGTAACTTTAAAATGATTGTTAAAATGCTAATGTTGGTGTCTGTACTTACCATCTGAGATCATTGTTAAAGTCCCTGCTTAATTTTTGGAGAAAGGTCCTACTGGACAGACAGGACAACAACCTTTGCATTGCAAATCTACTGTTTACATTGAGCTGCTTGTTCCAGACATTTACACGAAACTCAGCAGTGGCACTTCAACTAGTAAAGATAATCTGTCGAATGCATTCCCAATTTGTAACATAACATGACAAATTTGGGATCCTCCAACAAAAAAAAAACAAAAAAAATGAAGCAAGGACGGGGCAGTGTTGTCAGCAGAGCTTAAGATTTAAACAACATATGAATTTCAGACAGTGGCTGATTCTTATTCAAGTTGTTGGGTTTCCCCCTAAAGTGGGCTTCTACTGGGTTCTCCTGCATGGACAGTATATTACATAGAGCGATATCAGTCAGTAGACCCCAACTTTGAGAAGCAGGCTGAAGTCTGACATGGAAGCTAAGCAATGAACTGCTGTGGATGGGTCAGCAACAAAACAGATTTTAGCCAACTAAAAAAAATACCAGTTTTATATATCAGTTGTAGTGTATGCTATATTTAGAATATTTTCACTGCTTTACCTTCGTGTCAGACAGTGATTTCCAACAGGAAAATGAAGCTGTTGTAACGCTCTCTTCAAAGCCAAACTCCATTGAGAAAAACAGTGATTTAACATTGCTGATCACACCAGCTGCTGGTCTTCTAGTGCTTAAAACGGTTAATTTGTTTCTATTATTGTGTGACTTTGGGGTTTAAAGGGGTGATGTTTGGATTAACCAAAGTCACACAGTAACACAAACTAACCAACTGATCGAAGCAGCAGTACACCAGCAGCTCCTGTGTTCAGCAAACAAAAAATGACTGTTTTTTTACAGTGAAGTCTGGTGGCTTTGATAAGAGCATAGATGCCTGTTGGAACAGGCTGTCTGACAGAAAGGTAAAGTGGTGAAAACACTCTCTATACAGCGTACATTTAAACTGATTTGAACTTTTTTTTTTTTTTTTTTTTAGGTGGCTAAGATACGTTTCGTGGCTGACCCCTCCACAGCAATACATTGATTAAATTTTTGTGTCGGACTCTAGCCTGCTTCTCCAAACTGGGGGCCTGCCAACTCTCCTATTTGTGATACACTGTCCATGGATAAGTGCGCCATACGACCCCATTTCAAAAATCAGAACTATCCCTTTAAGTAATGTCTTGAACGCAGCCTCGGTATCAGTGTGTTTACACAATTATTTTATCATTCGATTACACTTTCCAAAGCACTTCTCTCATTCTCGTAATGTCAACACCGTAAATCAAACGCAACGCAATCCATATAACAAGCGTGCGTCCTGGTCAGTTTTTTGAATTGCAGTATTAGGTTTGTGGGGTTCATAATAATACATGTTAACACGAACTATTACAGACACTGAACAGTTTAACAAACACGTTATGTTAACTGAAGTTATCTGAAAATCAGAGAACAGTAAAACATACAAACGGTTGAATCACACCTTCACCTTAATTCTGTGCGTTTTTACACAAATTGAGTTATTTGTGTACTTGTAAACACACTGATCACGATGAGCACTGTTATGATAACCTGACTTTTTTTTGGACACCTTTTTTCAACTTGAAATTTGTGGTGAAGAGCCTCAGAAGATTTGGGATAAAGTTGAGGAGTATTAGGTTAAATGCTGCAGTAAACCTCGATGACATTGGATACTGTATTTAAATGTTAATAATAGGCTTTATTGTAATCAAAGACTCAGACACCTTGTATTATATGTTCTTATTTAATTTGTTAGAGTAATAAAGCATTTAGAATAAATCTTGTTTGCTTTACTTGCTGTTTGACAGTCATCATCAGCACTCTGAGCTTGTTGGGCACCATTGAATCATTAATAAGATCATAACAGGAATGGTGTCATACTGGATGCATTTACATCTTTATAGACTTTAATTTATTACACGTCACAAAAGGCCTTAATGTTCAGTTATATATGTTTTACAAGATATTAGGTGATACCATAAAGTAATCATGGAGGATATTTTTCCTTTAATATGGAAAATTGATCATTACAGTTGTATTATACTTGTTCTCATCAGCATTTTATTATCTACCGTATGTCTGAGCTCCATATATTCTACTCACTACACACAGCTGTGTCAGGTTAACTACAGGCAGGAGCTGCAGAGGCGCACATGCACACAGGGCTGATGGGAAAATTTTCCTGCTCAGCAGGTTTTATTGTTGTATGGAAAATTAAGACAATGCATCAGCAGCCACAGAGCCTGAACTCAGCAACCTAACCAAACTAACACGTAATCTTTCCAGACTACTGTCAGAGACTGTATGAGTCCTGATGGTCTCAGCTGTGACTAACCTCTGTGTTAACATGACATCATCGCTACTCTCTTTGCATACATTCATACTTTTTGAGTTCATTTACTAAAGGACTGTTTGGTCATGAGGTGAATTTTAGGAAGTTTAGGAGGATGAATTCACAAATTCATCCTCCTAAACTCATCATGATGGGAATTCAAGCAGTGAAATCTTACACGCAGAGTGAGAAATACAAAATCACAAAGAAAACCAGTCAGAAATGCTAGATATTTCCCACTTCTGTTGGTAAACCATATAAATACCATTGTGGTAATATATTAAATGTCCAACGTCTTCCATGTCTCATTCAACATCTGATGTAGATAACTTTTTTAGTGGACCAAAAAAAAACAAAACAAAAAACAAACTGCCATGTTTTATATTACAATAACCATTTGGGCAATATAAAACTGAGCTTATTCAATTTTGGTCTTAAGCTTTATTGTAAGTGGTATTGAGAAAAAAAAGAGTCTTAAAAAGTCTTAAATCTAACTTGGCAGGAAGGACCCTGCAGGAACCTTGTTTTGGAGCACTGTAACAACAAATCGAATAACAATTGTCAAGATGTTAAATTTACATTGCTGTGAATATAAGTATGGGTGAAATTCAGCTTACAACACCGATATGCTGTTCAGTGTAAGGAGAGATATTGAGATATTCAGTATTTTTGTTGTCTCTCTACGGTGCACGTGATCTTCACTCCGAAGGTGTAGGTGGCGGCAATTCACGTGCCAATAACCGGAAGTCGGCAGAGAGAAGAAGAAGAAGAACGAGCCGGAAAAACAACACAGGAGGCGCGCGCTGCTGAAAATTAACAAGCTGGAAAACTTTCGCACGAGTTGTCTTTATTCGAGGACCTTTTTATCACCTAAATATTCAAAGTTTGGGCCGCTGTAGGGCTTAATAACCGGGGTCGGCCGTTAACCGACTAAATCCTCACCTTGGCACAGGTTAGTAAACGGTTAACGGTTAACGTTTGGTTAGCACTGTAGAGGTGCTGAAACACCTGTTAGCTGGACAAGTTAACGTACCAATACAACTCCGTAGTTAAAGAAGGCATTTATTGCTGTTTACGCTCTTGGAAGTTATTTTATTATTATTCACGTCAATATGAAGCTATAAACCAGATTAGATGGATTTATTTGACAACCATAATATACACATAAAGCTGCTTCAATTGAAGACAACAGTTTGCAACGTAAATACTGTGAAACTCAGTTAGCCACCAATGTAGCCATTTTTCATGCTCCTAATTTAAACAGTCATCTAATGAGTTTATGTTAAAGCTACTGATTTAATCTAATTTTAACTTTTTATTCGTTATTTTTTTTATGTTGGTAGCTGACACCGAAATGATGACTCCTTCATGTGGGGTTTGTTTTCTCTTTTCATGTAATAACGATGTGATTGCTACGTTTAACCCTTTAAAACCTGGGTAAATTGGCTTGATTTCTTTCAAAAACATTGGAAGAAGGCAATGAGCAACTCAATGAGAAATGACCCAGAAATAAGCAAGAAACTATTAGGAAAAAAAGCACAAGAAAATTACCTCAAAATTAACACACACACAAAAATCCAAACAAACAAAACAAGAAAAGTAAAAACAAAGAAATGACCCAAAAATAAGTAAAACATTAATTCTACAAAATGATTTTAAATTTTTAATTATTGTAATCATAAATATATTGTTGTGCTGTGGAGAGTTTTCCCCAGCTTTTTAAAAATTATTTTCTAAAACTTCTAAATTCTTGCAATTGGTGGGACTTTACTTGCCGAGTAGCTCTTTGCCTTTTCACCATGTTTTTGAAAGAAATCTAACCGGTTTGCTCAGGTTTCAAAGGTTTAAACACTGCGTCTGAATGCAGCACAATGTCAGACCAGGTTTCAAAGGGTTAACAGTGCTTTACTTTAATGACAGTTTCCCCATATATTGTAGGGTAAAGACTGTATATGTGTTGCGTGTGTCTAGATCAGTCCAGAGACATGTCACGACAGATGGGAGACAGCCATCGACGGTTCCTACAGACCATGATGGCCAATGGCATCGTTGATGAACAAGGGGCGAAGAAACTCTATCAATATTGTTGTGAAACCCACAACAGTAAGTACTTTTATTTACGTAACAGTTACTAATCCAGAGTAAGTCAAGAGTTCACCTCTGTATTAGAAAACAGGATTTTTTTCAGAGCCTTAATCACAAGAACAGAATTAAGCCTCCAAACAGAGGTCTTTTGTCTGTTTTGATCATGATGTTCAACTCAGTGTGTCCATTGTCTTTTACATTGACTATTTTAACGGTTTATAAACCTCATGAACACTACTTTCTGGGACTTAGCTTTTGGGAAAAATAAATTACCTTATAATTGAAGTAGACAGACATTGGAATCTCCATGATACAGGAATATAAAGCATGGACTTAAAGAAATAAAAATCACAGGCAATAGATTTGGACAATTTCCTAAAAAGAAGTAAGTTTTTTACCATAACTATTTACACATGGGCCCTCATTTGTCTACAGTGTGTACACACAGATGTGTGCGTGATGAGTGCGTAAGACCATTCCCACAAAGTGTGATATTTATCAACTTGAACTTATATTTAGGAATGTGTGTAAATAGATGCACAGCTCTGACCATGCTTACATACAGAATCTAGTAGAATAGTGAAACTACAAATAGAAAGCATTACAATTGTCAAAGCGTACATTAAGCTATCATGACAACAACAGATGTTCCATTTTTCCTTTCATCAATATACACTCAATTATTTTTTTTTCTAATTTGAAACAGATAAGTTACCCAATTAGTGTCAAAACTTTCAAACGACATCTGTGACAGGCATTTGAAATTTAGTGCCATGTCTCATCTTCGGGTTTGAGAAGATTTGGCAAACCATGCGCTCTGCAGGAAGCGCGTTTTCAAAGAGTGCACAGAACCGGCCGAAATCAAACCGGGATTTCACGCCATCACCCGATTTCCGGACCCAATTGGAGCTGTAGACTCTACCCACATTGCAATAAAAATGCCGTCAAGCAACACATTTAAATATGTCAACACAAAGGGGTTTCATTCAGTAAATATGCAGATAACTTGTGATGCAGATTTGTCTCTGTTAATTTGCTCTCTTTCTAATTATTCTGGTGAGGAAAAAAACAAAACACATTAATGTTTCCTTACAATATATATGTTTAATAACTGTTGATAACTACAGATTTTTTTGGACTTCTGCACATTTTTAATGTTATTTGTAAGACAGAATTTAAACCTTTTACATGTGTTGATAAATAAGGGGCCCTGGACCTCAAATTGCAAGGATTTGCCAGAGTTTTGGGTGTACTGATTTTCATGAGGGTCCCTCTAACATTAACCTGTGTCACTACCTTTGAGGAGAGAGGAGCAGTAAATCGATGAGTTACAGATTTGTTCTCTTTATAATAACAAACTTGGCTACTCGTTGTCTTATTTTGCAGCACAGCACACCCCTGACAAACTGGATGATTTCATTGATACCATCAACTCAAAGCTCCAGCCCATGTTCATGCAGATTAGAAAAGGGATGTCTGAAGACAACGGTCACCAGTACTACGCCTTGGTTAGTGAGTTTAATTCCTTTACGGGGCCTTTTATTTTCAGACCTGTTTTCCTTAATCAGTAACTTTTTAATAGTCAAGAGAGCTTTGGCGTGTGAGTTGTGCCACAGGAGCAGAACCTGTACACAGGAATTTCTGCTAGCCTTTGCTGCATGTTCTGCAAAATCAAACATGCACAAAGACTCAGTTTCAGAAAAGAAAACTAATAATTATCCTCAGATTTTGCTACAGTATCTGGCCAATTAAAATAGTTTAGATCTAAAAACAAATGTGAAAGTCTGTTGCTTCAGCTCACCATTTTTTTTTTTTTTTTTTTTATACAAGAAGCTGCTGTAAAATGACTGCGGCTTCTGTTTGAGAACCACATTACGATCATTCATCAATAATTGTTTCTTACTTACTCCAGGATTAAGGGTCACTGAATCAGATTACAGGCAAACATTCATTTTGAGTAGCTGTTAAGTAGGAGGTTAAAGATTCATGGAATTTGAAAAATGGTTTCTAATAGATGAACAGATTTATGCACCTTGTAATGTCAAAAGAAAGCTGCCAGCATTAATAAATATGTTAAACCAATAGGAAGCGCTGTTAATCTCTGTTCTACTTCACTTCTGTGCAGGTGAACATGACAGAGACTGATGTCACCAGGATGTCCTCAGACTATGCTGACAATGAGTTGGAGCTGTTCAGGAAAACGGTGAGTTAAATTCACAAAGAAATCCGCTCTTAAATATTTTTCTACACACTGTCATCCAAATACTTCTTCATCACAGTTGCTGCACATGTTTTAAAAGGCGGGACTATAATGTAAATAAAACCTGAAAAATGAATTGTCTGTCAAGCTCTATTTTAAATCAATATCATTTTAAGTTTAGACTGTATTTGAATATTTCCACTGCTGATCGATGCAGTGATAGAGCAGCAGTAACTCCACCGTTCAGCTGAGTTTTTCTTCGAGTGCCGTGATTTTGTTACCGCATACGAGCTGAAGAGAATCTACATACCTGAATGTATGACAGGTGTGTCCGCTGAGGAAGCTTTTTATTTTATTTGTCTGATTGTTTCTCTTATGTGGCATCGATAGACAAAGAGAGAAACTTCCGCACACTGTCCTGCTTACTGCTGACAGTAACAAACCTGATAAACCTGATAAACTTTGTTTAACTTTTATTCATTCAAACGATGATGGCGGTTAGGAACTTAATCCCACAGTAGTACAGCAGTCTTATAATAAAATTGACCTTGATATCTCATACCACACGTCAACATTAAAAAATAAAATAAAATCAGACTTTCACTACCCAAAGTATAACCTCACTGCAATTAGGAAAAGTAGCAAGCAGACAAAGTAGAGTGGCAGTTTGTTTAGTGAATCTTTAGTTGGAACGTCTGATTTTAGTGCAGGGGAAAATGTTCAGATGTTTCTGCAATGCCTCCTTCGTTGTGCAAAGTATGCCGTGACTAAACAATGCGATTGTCATCCAGATGGACCTGATCGTGGGCTCTGAGAATGGCAAGGCCTCCTCCACTGATATTCTGAACAGCGCCGACACCCTGACCAGCAAAAAGCTGAAGAAGAGCGAGACAGAGCACCTCTTGAGCCGCCTGGTGCAGGACAAATGGCTCAGTGAGGTAAAACACAGTGACTCCACCAGGATGTTAAAATCACGTTAAGGTGATATTCTCTTTACCCCATTTTCTTCAAACTGTTAAGACTTTTTGTGTCGGGAGGAAACTGTGTTTTTTAAGTTGGGGACACTTTGATAAAATGTTCCAACTTAAACAGGATATGTTTTAGTTAAAGGTGCAATGTATGAAATTCGGAGTCCAGGCTCCGATTGCCTGCTCACATTTCTCACATTTCTCTCACATTTGACATTACAAGCAGACATGGAGGTGGCTGAGCCGAAATGGCAGATGCAGTCAATCAATTTAAAAGTACTAAAGGTGCTAACACCACTAACAGTGCTAACAAAGGCAACTTTATAAATTTTGATGATGCCAATCATCAACTGGCTGAGTTAACTGACTCTTACTGATCCCTGTTGGGAAATTAGGTGACAATGAAAAGTTTCGAGATTCACAGGGGTGAAAAATACAAGGTATTATTTAAGATTGATGAATAACAAGTGTATAAAAGGTCATAATAGAAATAAACAATACCATTTTAATAAATATGCTATCATGACAATAGCTGTGAAAGATTTAAAGTTCATATTCCCAAAACTAGACTTTGCTGCTCAAATCGTGTGAGCAGTAATAAGTAAAACAATTTGTCATGGCACATTTATAATCTATCTTTATTTTAAAAAGAAATTTTAAATACAATCATATTCAATATAGACTCCACTAACCAGATGGAATCTGATTAGTGTCTTTGCTGCAGTATTTAAGCACTTCTTGCTCCCATTTTGTTGGGTTATTCGGTTTGTGATTCGTTTCTGTTCACCGATGTAGAAACGGGGTGAATACACGTTGTCCACCAGATGTATTATAGAGATGGAGCCATACATTCGCACAATGTATCAGGAGCAAGTCAAAGTGTGCCACATCTGTCGCAACATCGCTTTCCAGGTAAATGTTTTCTTTTGTGTCTCTTACATGTATAAACAGTATACGCTCTGTTAATTACCTGAATCGAGTTAATTAGAATCAGTTCTGTCATTTAGAATCTCTCATTAAAATTCCATCGATCAGATAGAAATGTTCCTCCTCACTGCTGAGAGCTGTTTTTTATTTGAAGGCAGCCTTCTGTAGTCACATGTTTATATTCACAGTTAGGACATAGATCCTTAAAGAGACATAAGAATCTGAGGAACAAACGTAATGATAATTGCAGTGTAACTAAGCAAACTACTTGGCAAGTCAAAGACTTGCTCTTGAGTCACCGCATAAATATGAATGAACAATAATTAACTTTTTTTAATTATGTGATTTTATGTAGGTAGTGGTGATGTGTCCTGGTGCTTTTTATTTTTGTCAGTTTGCATTTTCTGCGTCACTTTGAGTTGTTCTTTGCATTGTATTTACATTAAAGTGATCACTTTTGCATCCGTACAGCTAATGTGTGACAAACCTGATCTTTATAAAATGACTTTTCTCACAGTATTTTTCTGATCAGATTTTTTTTCTTTTCAGTGCCAAATTTGTGAGAATCCTACATGTGGCATAAAAATACACAACCCATGTGTGGCCAGATACTTTAAAGGACGAGCAGAGCCGCGGTGCCCAGCTTGTGAAGACTTTTGGCCACATGAAATCCCCGGTATGTATGTATTTATATAGAAGTTGTTTAAACACATATTTGACCTACAGTACTTACATAGATGCTTATTTTAAAGTTCTGCATACATTTACCTCAAACTGTCTAAAAAAAACAGAACAAAACAAACAAACAAACAAACAAACATTGAAAAGGGCACCTTCCAGATCCATTCTTGGGTTGTTTTGCTTTTAAAAATCAGATTTTGCCCTTTTGTGTTTGGTATTTTATGGAAAATAATTGTACATTTGGAATTTTGTTTTTATCTATATAAAATGAATTCATGAAAAATTCCATTTAAAAATGTTGACATCAGTCTTTTTTTATCTGACCTTGAAAAATTACATACTACACCAGGCTTCATTTAAATGTATTAATAAACTATTAGAAGGGAAATGAATAAATGTATGAATGACAAGTGACTAGAACGAGAAAATACTGTCTCCTTGTATGTTTTAAATATTTTTTTACCGTTTATTACAGAAGTCAGACGGCCCCAGTCTCAGTCAAGAAGATGAGGACTTTAACATCAAATTTGTTTTTGTTTGGTCATTTTTTTGTGTACTTTTAATATAATTTGTACTAAACCTTTAACTGTTAATATAATTCTTTTTCAGAGTTTTTATTCTTTACATAAAAAAATATTTGTTCAAGTGTTTATTTAAACAAAATCATTATCAAACAACCACCTGAATATTTTTTTCCAACCTTTGGAAACGTTTTGTCATTTCCTTCTGGATTGTTCCCTTCTTTGTGACACTTGAAGCTCTGTTATTAAGAACATAATAAAACCTCTCAAAATGTAATGTTAAGACATTTATTTAATTTTATCTCTGCATAACTTGCAGCTTTCTTCCACCTTGATGCCATAATAAAAGAATAGCGTTATTTTTTCTATCAAACAAGGGAAGACATAAATATCAAAGTGCAGTGAAACATATTTCTTAAAACGGATGTAATTTTGACATTAGTTTTGCATTGCTGCTGAATCCTCACATGTATAATTCATGTTAATTTGATAATCCAGTTTAAGATGAATTGCTGAAATGTTGATGAAACATGTTTTAACCCAGCATCCGCCTTTCCCTGAACACTCGAAACAATTTAAGGTGATGCAGGTAGGCAACTCTGCTCACAGTAAGAGCTATAACTTTCTTTTTCTTCAAAATATAACCATCTAGATCAAAATAACAGTTTTAGAGTCCAATTGAAAATGTCTTCTATTATCTTTAAATCACATATTTGTCGCAAAGTCTTTGTGCAATAGCAATGCTGAAAGCGGAGCATAACAAGTGTAGAAAGATTCTGCTTTTGGAGCCAGTCAGGCTCACTCTGTTAGGGTCGATATAGCTTCATAACTAAAGGCATACAATGTTCTGTATCAGTTAAATATACTGCATGTTTTTATTGTTTGTGTTTGAGAAAGGGCTGCATGCAAAAATTGAAGTCTAGTACAATAAATATCACACCAGGTCAGGTCTGCAACTTATCAAGTAAAAGTTTGGTCTATAAAATGTAAAAATAGCCAAACATGCCCATTACACTTTTCTCAAGCCAAGGTGATATTTTTAAATCCCCTTTTTTGCTTTACCAACCCAAATATATTCAGTAAAGTACTATAATGTAAAACAAAGAAAAGAAGAAAATTACCATATTTAAGAGGCTGAAACTTAAAAAAGGTGGCATTAATACTTGATAAATAATGACATAGACAACGCATTATTACTATTTCACTACTGTCACATATCACTATATCTGTCACATTTTTGCTACACTTTCATTTGCCAGGTGATTCAGGTCATAAAAAGAGTGTGTACAGACTGACTTTAAAGTATATTTGCCTGCGAGGTGCCCTGCTCAAGTATCTTTAGGGAGACAATTAACTTGATGGCTTTCCTAAACCACGGATAGAAAAATGCATATATGATTGGGTTCAAACAAGAATTGAAATACAACAGCCAGGACACAATGGCCCAAGATGATGCACTGTTTGAGATATCTTGTCCTGCGAGAGAGGGATAGTAATATGGACAGAAACTCATCAAAAACACCAGTATGACAATACCCAGAGTTCCGGCTGCTTTTCTCTCTGATTTCTTTGCAGCGACTCTTCTGGTTGCGACAGCTGTAATATGAGACTGCATAGCACGAGCCTGAGACACTGCAACAATAAACACTCTCATGTACAGAATGAGGATGACTGAGCAGGGGCCGATGAACGTGAACACAAGGTCGACAGTTCCAGACACATAGTTAATCACCACCATACACTCCCCGTAGCAGGAGTTATGTCTGGCTGGCTGCCTGAGATGGTCCTTTAAAATGAGCCCGTTGTAGAGCAATGAGCAGGCCCAGCACAAACACACAGACACCTCAACTCTGCTGCGAGTGATTTTGTTGAGGTACTGCAGAGGATAACAAATAGCGACAAAGCGATCAATCGATATAAGCACCATGTTCCCCACAGAGGCTGAGGTGAGGGTGAAGCCTATAATGTAAGACAGAGCGCACATGAGATCGCCCAAAAACCAGCACGTTTCTATAAATCGCACTGTTTCCACCGGCATAACCACCAGCCCAACAAGGAGGTCTGAGATGGCCAGGGAGAGCAGGAGCAGGTTGGTGGGTGTGTGAAGCTGTCGGAAGTGCGAGATGGAGATAATAACCAGCAGGTTGAGAGCCACAGTGAACACAGTAATGGAGGAAAATAGTGTGTAGAGGAGGATGGCCTCAAAGCGAGGACGCATCAAACCCCTGCAGGACGTGTTCTGGAGCTGAGGGTAGCAGAGCTCGACATCCATCACCCTGCACTGAGTAAAGGTGATGACCTGAACCTGCTGAGCTCAAGCAGCGCTCTAATCGTACATGACAGTGCAGCTCACTTTTCTCTGATGGCACTCCTTAACTCCTCAGTCATTCTCATCACTGTCTGCTAGGCCAATAGGCTGCTTTTGTCAGGTTATTCATTGTAGCTGTTGTTTCTCCTCATCCCTCTTCCTCCGCATCTTTCCCTTGCTAATTCCACCCTCCCATTTTCTTTTTTTTTTGCACTGTTACATGATGCAACATGTTAGTTTCATGCAACTGATGGAAAACTTTTCTCTTAACTG
Source organism: Plectropomus leopardus (assembly GCF_008729295.1). NCBI lineage: Eukaryota > Metazoa > Chordata > Actinopteri > Perciformes > Serranidae > Plectropomus > Plectropomus leopardus. The sequence goes on along the minus strand of NC_056466.1, from coordinate 24,553,779 downwards.
TAAATCTTGTCTAAGTTTTGTGAAAGCCACATTAAGCCCCTGTAATAGCAATAGCTAGGTTTCCAAAAGCAAATTGAAAAGGCAACTGTGTGTCACTGAGAGGAAGGTTCTGACTTTTATTTGTACCTGCACACAAAACAGCATTCCCGAGTATCCACTGCCTCAGGAATCTATATTTTATATTGAGCAACCTACAGGTACAGTGTGGCCAGATAGGCTGCTGGTTTGTTGGTCACCGAAGCAAAAACCCAAGTATTAGTCAACTTTAGGAAATGCCATGGGGAAGGCCCAAGACATTGTTTGGCTTCCTCGGCTGAGGCGCTTCTTCAGTGTAAATGGAGGTCAGGGAAAGCACTTGAAGTCAGCATTTCCAAGTCTGAGGCCATGGTTCTCTGCCAGAAAACAACACAGTGGTTTACCCCACATGAAGGAGTTCAAATAAGTGGGTCTTGTTCATTAATGAGGGTATAATAATAAGTGTGAGATCAACAGGTGGATTGGTGCAGGATTGGCAGTAATGGGGGCATTGTATTGGGCTGTTGTGGTGAAGAGGGAGATAAGCTGGAAGGCAAAGCTTTTGGTTTACCAGTCGATGTATGTTACAACCCTCAGTTATGGTCATGAGCTTTCGGCAGTGACCCGAAAAATAATATCATGGATACAAAAGCTGGTAAGGAACCCTGTAATCAACCTAGAACTCACTAGAGAGAATACATAACTCATGTGGCTTAAGAGCACCTCAGGATCGTTCAGGAGGAGCAGGGAAACATTGCTCGGGTGAGAAGCACGTGGACTACTTTGCTTAGCCTGACCAATGCAACTTGGCCCCAGATAAGCAGTAGAAAATAGTTGCATGATGGGAAAGGATTATTGTGAATTTAACTAATTATAATTTGAAGCCTTGGATTTCATAGTCTGCATTTTAGTACCTGAATATAACACTTCTGTCAGAGCAAGGAGCAATTTGGGGTTAACTGTTTTGCTCAATGACTCTTTGACATGCAGACAGGACCAAGATGTTAACCATGCAATGAATGGATGATCCATTCTACCTCCTAAACCACAGCTGAGATGGGCATTAATCCATCAAAGACATCTTGGATTGTCAAGGCTCTGCTTGCTCTTCTCTTACATTTGGTTTGACAAAGAACTAGTGGCAGATTCCCCTGTTGTCACAGTCCACATTTTCTAGTCAAACTCCAAGGCGTAGGACAATTCAACTTGACTTCACCTTCAAGTAGTTTGGAGCTCTGGCTAATTTTTAGTACTTCATAGATTGGGTCCTGCATCCTCATCCTGCGTATGTTGCTGCCTCAAGGTTAGCCATGATTGCCCTAAAATAGATAGGAGGTGGTTAATAGGTTTGACAGCGTCTATTATCACAACATCTTTAGGTTTTGCTGACCTGACCTCAGATGCAAGGGAGCCTTAAGCTATAGTCCACAATGCCCCTAACTTTTCCCTTTTGTGTCTCAGCTGCATTGGACAGAGGTCTCAGTGAACCAAATTTGTTCTGAGAAATGGGGGAGTTGATAGCTCAGTAGTCTACATTAGTTGGACTTTCACTTCCCAGCAGCAGTTTTACAGCGCTGTTTGAAAGGACTGTCGGGGTGTTTTTTTAGTGTTTTTGTTTGGACCACCCACTGACTTCAAGATGGTCCACAGCTCTCGCACAAAGATTGTTTAGGCAGTGTGAGCGGACGTAAGCTGGCGGGGTCAGCAGAGGTAACAGTGACTTTGCCCAGTCACAGCAGCAAGTCATTAGTAATCAGGGCGACTATCTATTTATCTGTTTGCAGATGCTGTGGCCTCAGGACCTTGATGAGACATCAAGGAAGTCAATCCAGAACGATTGTGACTTGATAGCAGTTAATTTGGTTAGGATCTTGAGTTCAGTTCTGTTCACAGCATTTCCCCATAATCTCAGTGTGTTTGCTTCTGCAGCTGTGTGTGCTAGCGTTCTGACATGTCACAGTAGGAAAAGCACAGGTGTAAATAACAACATTAACGATGGTTAAATTTAATTTGTCCAGTTCAGTGTCAAGGTCCTGGTCTCATACAGGATGACTCACTATCGCTCGGTCACGGAGCCATCGTCAGTCTTTATTAGTAACACTTTGTTTTTACAAACAACTACATTCGTGTCCGCTACAGTCATCCCCTTGAGGTCATGGCTCATGCGTTGCATCATGTGTTGTTGTTCAGATTTGTTTATTAACACCTATGATTGGAATTCACCTGTGGTTTAATGTGTTGTCAGACATTATTACAAGGTGTAAGCATGTCCCTCTGGAACACAACACACACTATCAACCATAACTTTTTTTTATGTTGAGACTAATGCATCATCTAAAGGAACTGATGATTTTGATGTGTTCATGTGTGTCCATCCTAAATAATTCTGTACAAAACCTAAATCATTCTGCGCTGTGTTTCCAGACAATAATTGAACTAAAGATAATAATTTATCTATTGGTTTAACAGATTATTTTTAGAGATTTTGTGTGCTTTTACCGAGGGGAAAAGTGTCAGATTTTATGACTAGTTTTACTCATTTATTAATAGATTAATCGATTAATAGTAAAATATATCTAAATCAGCCATATCTAAATGGGTATGTTAAACCACAAACTCATCACTATTTAACACTCGTTTAAAATGTCACAATTTCAACCACTTAATCATGTAATAAATAGATTTTTCTGTGAGTTGACACATTTTTAACAGATAATTGAATATTTTTCATTTTATTTATAATATTTTTCATCTTATGCCACAAAATGCAGCAAATCCAATTTAGTAGACATTTTGTCTTGTGTTTTGTCCTTGTAACAGCTTATGAAGTAGACTGAATATTTAATACTTTTTAAATGTCAAGAGCTAAGTATGTCTGTGTACCTGTCTCAAAACTGAAAGTACTCCAGTGCAAATACTTAACATTTAAAGGATCAGAATTGATCTATAGATGGCATTTTTGCTCAGGTCCTATTGACCTTTTCTTTTGGTTACATTAACGCTTGAAATTTATCAGCAAGCTTTGTGACCGTCTTTATGTTGACCATTTAGGGATGCCTGAATTGATGTTTTTTGACTTTCATCCTTTCAAAAAGATTAATCCTGGTTTCTTAAGGACCAGAAACTGACTGGACTGTTTCAAAGTCCAGCCAGAAACTGCATCTGGAGGATTCTCCAAACCAAAGCTATGATGAAATTGTGTTGTGCACAACTATGTTAAACCTTTTGACAATATCTGGGTTAAAAGTGAATTTATCCTTTATAATGTATTCTCATCTATTAGCATTGTTGATACCCTTTCAGACTTTTCACCTCTGACAAAGAACAATTGCTGAAATATCTGCTAAAACAGCACAACCTGTTTCTGTGTGATTATTGGCAGAGACGGATTATTTATTTGGTAACACTATTATTTAGTGTTTAGGAGCCGTTTGTACAAAAATGCCTTCATTGGTAATTAATGAGTAGTTAATTATTACCGGATTTATCAGTTGTGTTCTTGATGTAGGCTATAATTTCATATAAACTTCGTAGCCTGCTTAATTAAAAATGTCTTTACTTGCAGTTTATCTTAGTTTTGCAAAGACATTTCTTATTAAATATTATATTTTATCATGGATGGATTACTGAATGGGCCTACAGGCCTCCAGTTGCCTTCACCTGTAAATGTCAATCAAATTAACGTGTACGAACTAGGAATTACATTAACTTTATTCATTTTATTTTATGAAGGAACAGGTTAAAAATTAAGGAACAGGCTCAAAATGACCACAAAGAGATTCAAAGGAACTGCAAAGATACACAAAATAACTTTTAAAAAGCAGGCAAAACAACCACAAAAAGACACAATATGACCACACAAAGAAAAAAAAGAAGAGAAAAACACAAAGAGACACAAAACAACTACAAAAAATATGGTAATATGGTACAAAGTGTGGGAGAGGTGGTGGGGCCTTTTGCATGTTTCTGCCCATTGTCTCATAATTCGCTTATGCCCTCTGTAATGTGGAACATAACAAAAAATGTGTGTGTGTTATTAAACAATGATCAAAAAATAATATCTCTATCATTAAAACCTGATATCCAAATCATCAACAAAGCATTGACTCAAATTTGACATCTTGATTCCTATTTGTTGGAAATAAAAGTCCTTGAAAACACACAAAAATCATATTATACATTAGTAAATATTTACTAATGTATAGTTTATAATTTTCACATCAACAGACTATTATTTCTTAATTTTCAGATGTCCTGTATCCAATGATTCTTGTCACTGATGAGGTGCTGCCATCTGTTAATGATGAAAACCAACTGATCCAGAAATGCGTCACACTGTGAACATGTTTAGTGGCTGCGCTGAAAACTTGCAGTGAGATCTGTTTTAGCTCACCCATCCGATAGCCAAACCTGAACCGACGGTTTGTTTGAGTCGGGAAGCAGAAACTCTGTCTCTCTGTTGTTGGGCTCAATCTCTGCCAGATAGGTTGTGTTGCTGATGAAACACTAGATGGCCCTGTTGGTAAAGCTGTTGACATTGATTTAAAACACAGCAATGTGACAAAGGATGAAGAAGCATTTCTGTTAAATTAACACAATGTGTGGAGATGTTTTGTTTTTTTTAGATTAGTGTCATCTCATATTCAACTAATTTTATCACTTTTATGTTTTGAAACTTTACGTGACTTTATAATTTTAACTTTCCTATCCAAGTTCCTGCTATATGTCACTCAGAGTACCCCTAAATAATATATTGTATATTGTGAAAAAAAGTCAGTGATTGCTGCTCATATGAGGAGGTGAATTACAAAATGTACAGCAGACAGAAAGAGGAAAGCAAAACAATTGGAAGTATAAGTTTTATTAAATGGAAATATGTTGTTATTGCCTTATTAAAATGTAAAAAAAAAAAATAAATTAAGTTTCATACTCAAAAAACCCAATCCACCTTCAGATTATTGCAAACAATTTATAAAGCATTAGTACTCTTTTTGTGTTGTTTTTGTAAAGAAAAGAAAATACATTGATTAGTAATCATTTTGTAATGACAGTTTAAAAACTCACTGTAGTAACAGATTATGTAATCCACATTATTGCACACTTTAAATGTAGTTATTTTTTTTATTACCATATATCTTTTAGGCACTTCACTGATGTTCTTACTGGTATTACAAATTAAAAGTAGAAAATAAGCCCTAGCCAGGAATAATAATAAAATCAGCCGCATTGTTGTTTTTAAATATTGGTGTTACCAGAGAAGAAAAAAGTTAGACAGGAACTGAGTTAAACTGGGAAAAAGACAGATGACATTTATAGAGAACCTGGATAGGTTACAGTCTTCGATGGGAAGAGGGCGATGTTGTTTAGAAGATGAGTTTTCTGTTGAGGAGGAACAAAAGTTGCTCCTCTGTTGAGTCAGAGAAGAGGTGATTGAAGGAGAGCTGAGCGGCCAGTACAGGGCCAGTCCTGCTACAGTGTCTTAAAGCTGAAGGTTGGAGACCTTTCCTTCATTTACTGTATAATTCACTGGCCTTTACAGATGTGCTCTAGATCTATACTATATTGAACATTTGGCTTTATTTTGTTTTTAATATCTGTGTAGTCTCGAAGCTTTTTCATGTTAAATTAAGTGCTATCTTGAAAGGCAGCGACCACTCGGCGTTCTGCTAACACTGAGATTACAGTCAATCAATTATTCAGCCTGTTCTCCCTGAAAAATCTGTAATTATTTGTATGAAAATCTATTTAATATTTAAACCATATATATATATATATATATATATATATATATATATATATATATATATATATATACACTCACACATATATAGTATAGTAAAGTAATTTACCAAAATAATAAGTAAATAAGTAAATAAGTAAAAAGTAATTTACCAAAACTTCACCCCAGACTTTTATGTGTGTGTGTTTTTTTTTTTGTTTGTTTTTTTTTTTTTGTTTATTAGACAAAAATCCAGTTTTGTAGTTGATGTTAAAAAATAAGGGTTGTCACTTTTTGATAATGTGGAAAAGTTTGGTCTTCATGCCCTTAATCTCAATGAAAGTTAAAGTCTGTGAGAAAACACTGGAGGCAAAAGGAAGCACTGTCCTTATATTTTTTTCTGGTGAACACCAGCGTCTGTTCTTCTGTTTCCTTTAACCACATCATCACTGCTCTGCCTCAGATAGAACAACACAAAAGCTTCAAATCCACAGTTAGTCGAAGTGCTGATACTTGAAGAAAGAGCTTGTGGAGTCATGTTTACAAATCTGACAGGAGGACTTTCAGAAATAATGGTCTGTTTCTGATTAGAATATAAAATGTTATCTTATAATTAATGGAAACATTTAAATATTTTTACCAGTTAAAACTGAATAAACACATTTATATTTATTTACTTTGGTATAAATAATAACTCTTAATTTTATAGTTCAGTCTGTCTTTTGACCTTTAAATGTCAAAACTTGCTTTGTTTATTGGAACCAATTTACTGCAAAATAGTTTTGGTGCTTATGGTTTAACTGTAGGAGCAGGATTTTCCTATAGTACGTCCTAGGAAAACTTTTAGACCTTACTTTTAGAAGTTACTAAAAAGTTAAATTAACATTAATGACACTGTCTGACTCAACAATCCGTTGGTTTTAGACTGTAGGCTGATTTGCTGTTTATGTTTTCAAGTTAAGTTAATTTTATTTATAGAACCAAATATTACAAATCACAGTTTGCCTCAGATGGTTTTACAACATAAAATATCCCTCTGTCCTTCGAACCTCACAGGGGATGAGGGAAAACTCCCAAAAAAATCCTTTTTTTTCTTCTTTTTTTATGGAATATAAATGGCAAACGACTCAGTTTATGTTTAGTAGATTTTTTCAGTTCAAAATATAAACAAGAGATATATCATTATCATCACACAAACTGAATATTTTAATGCAAAACAAACAACAAAAAAACAAAAATCATATTAGCACACATTTCACTAGCCGTATAAACCTGCACATACAATGTATAATATTAAAAAAAATGATTTAGGAGTGGACTTATTCTGATTACTTATGGTTGAAGTAGAAGTTATGTATATTTAAAATGCAATATTTTAGTCTGCGAAATGATCAAATCATCCAAATAGGTTCACAAACAAACATGCCCACACATTAACACGCCTGATTTCCCCCAGTTTTCCCTCCATACACTGCAGCCTAATTGATTCTCATTTTAATTATGTTGACCCAGACTCCGTCTCTCTTCTTCACTGACAACAAAACCAGCGCAGGCCGGCAGTCTGCCTCTCACACTGTGCGGATGACACCTCCGTCTCCCTTACAGAGGAACTAGTCGAGGATCCACTTTGATGTCACTCCCCCGCAAAGGAAAGGTCAAAATAATAAATGTAGGCCCAATTGATGGGTTGGCAGGGGGGCGCGGGGGGTTCAGTGCTGATTTTTGGATGAGTGCTCCCCTAAAGGCATAATGAATTCATACAGTCAGGCACGGCCAAAGAGGAAAACAGCATGGGTCCTCTTTCCATGAAAAGGTTGATCTAAATCTGCAGACGAGCCTGGCTCCTTCTTCCCACTCATTCTCCACACACATCGCTCTCCTCTCTCTCTCAAACACAGGCTTGTCTCACACTCACACATATGAAGAAATACTCAGAAATACATCTTTCACTTCTCTTTGACTCATACCTCTGCATATGCATCACCTCCTCCTTACCTTCACTCGGAGAGGTGAACCACATCACTGTGGAACAAAACCCCCTCAGTAAGCTGCTCCACCTAACTCTTCTCACAGCAAGACACCTTTGATTCAGCAGTCAATAACCCAGAAATACACAAATGATTGAATATGTCTTTGAAGATTCCCCAGGTCATCCAGGTCACAGGGTATCTGTTAGTAGGTCAAAGGCAACAGAGCTACACTACGTCTGCTGGCCTTTGACCCTCTGTCCATCGATAGGAACTTGTGTTTTGCAGCTGGAGAACTTTATTTTAATGTGTAGAAAAGTTCCCAACTTTTTCAGAACTGCTCAAAAGGTCAGGCTGAGTTACAAATAAATGTGAACGAAATACTACGCAATATTTGCATTGCGTCTAAAAAAGTGACACTATTAAAAATTCACAGCAGCTTATGTTTGAATATTTCACTGAATTGGAGCAGCTAGTAAAAATGATCTTTCACTTAAGTAAAAGTAGGAATACCTCATGTAAAAACACTCCATTCCAAGTAAAAGTACTCAATTCATGATACTTAAACTGCAGTAGCAAAATGCACTTAAACAATCTTATTATACAGTGATATTATGCGGACTGTCCCCTTTTAGAGAGTTATGGTATTGGAATATTATTACTGATGCACAAATATGTAAGAATTTAAATGTTAGCACTGTTGGAGCATTAAAATGTCATCTTATTATACAAGTTATCATACTTTTTTAGTCAAATCTGACTCTGTAAAATTGCCAGGTCAACACTTTGTTTGGCATTTATAAGTAGCATATAAGCATGTAATAATTATACGATATAACACACTATAATGTAGTTAGAAAGACATATAAGTATCAGGTTGGTGTGGAGGCTTTTGTATAAACAGCTAATTAATGACAATGTAGTAAAACACTGTTGTAATAATGAATGAATTATATATATATATATATATATATATATATATATATATATATATAAAATATATATATATATACATACACACATATATATATATATATATATATAAAAAAATAGTCATTGCAAATAACTGAACTGTACATATGTGTAATCAAAGCCAATAACTAAATTACATGTATGAGCATAGACAATAACTAAACTAAATTTGTTACCATAGCCAGTACTAAACTAAATGTAGTCTGGTAAAAAGCACAAAATTCCCCCTGAAATGTGGTGAGTAGGATTAAATGGAAATACTCAAGTCAAGTAGAAGTACCTCAGAACTGCACTTACCTCCAGTAAATGTATCACACACAGAAGTGAGCAGATACAGAAACACTGCTGTCCTGTAGTCTTGAAAATGTTTTATCTAACTAAGAGACAAATCACAAATTTAGAGAATATTTAAGAAAAAAAAAAAAGAATTAACATCAAGTGAATTTGTGCATGTTGCATTTGTCACTGTGTTGTTATTTGGGATTACCTTACATGAGTAGTTTAAGAAATGGCTAATACCTTACTACTTATATTTCTAGGTTATTATCTTGTACATTATTGCGTCATCGGCTTGCATGTGATTTATCTTGTCAGTCTTGTTTCCATGTAAACACACAACGCAAGAAATTTTTAATCTGTGGTTTACAATGCAGACTCTGTGAGTTTCCACACAGAGACAAACTAAACCTCAGGCCCTGTCTTACCGCATTGATGACAAACACTCAGATAAACCGAGATATGATTATTTCCCACAGACAAAAACGCAATTTCCTGATCAGCCACAATCCCGTTCAGATGCGCATTCACACTGAGCTGCCAGTTTCCTCCGGAGGACCGAGCAGCAGCTCCGGGGCTGAATTACATGCGCAGTCCTGCCGTGAATCACACATCACCACGGCAACCGGCGATCACATCGAGTCCCCGTCAGCATCAGTGGGGTCCGATCCCGTCCACAGGCGACAGGAGAGCACCGAAAAACACGGTAAGTTTATATTGTCTCCTCTCCGTTCACATTTGTGAACATCTGTGCCCAGCCGGGTATTTGTGTATTAAACGCACGTGTTTGTGGGTACAGAGAGTCCGTGCCGCTGCGGTACATCTCCCTGTAGGAGAGGTTTTTCTTCATATGACGCGATTAAGGGATTTTATGCAGGTGATTCATGATTTTTGTGTCTGTTTTAGTGAATGAGTAGAGAGGGATCACATCTTTACTCGGGTGTTATATAGGGCTGTATGTCTGCGTGACAGGCGTAATTTGCGCTACGTTTACATAATATAAACGGCTACAATTAAAGACGCATCTTTTGATTTTCCTTATGGCTTTAGGCTACATTAATTAACTAATGCAGAAAATGTACAATGTGACATATAAGGTCATGAAAGTGTGCTAAAACTGACTTCCTCGGCTGGAATATTGTTTAATATAGATATATAATAAGATAGAAAACTGTTTTTTTTAATCAGCCTTCCTATTTCCTATACCAAAATTGCTGCTGTTACATCTCTGACTCCCAGTCTGTCTATCTTGTCGCAGCAGTCTTCAATGCAGCAAGTTCAGATATGCATGACCAGTGAACCCTGAAGAACTTGAGAAGCTCAGGCACACGCAGCCCACTCTTAACTATTCATAACACGGTACGTCTTCACCTTTACAAAGCTCTCTGTCCTGTCAGTTGATAAATATCTGTCAGACCGTGGCGATGAATTAACCTGTATAATCTTGCTAAATGTGCATTGAAAAAGATGTCATTTGCAGCTCTCATTTGCTGGACTCGTTTGCTGTCAGAGTGTGGGAACACTGTGTTTGACAGCAACACTCGGCTCATTTGTTAATCACAGATTCAGGATGATTCATTGTACCCACACTTCCCTCCAACTGTGGGGAGGAAAAAATGGTTGTCAGCACAGATGACCACTTTAGCCACCCACACACCAAGAACACCAGCTGTAGGCTACTTGAGAAATACACTCACTTAAGATCCTTTTTTCTTTTTTTTCTGTCTTGACAAAGCTGCTTCATCTTTTACACAGTTTAGAGGTGATAGTTTTGCACCAGTCTGTTTGTATGCCTGGTCTGTTGTTATCTAAGTCCAAAATTTCCAGAGTTAAATTTGGTTTCCACGTAATGATAATGTACACTTCCCTCTTTAGCATTCATTCACAGCGGATGTGTCCTTAGTTAATGATCTCGTATCTCCTTTATCAAAAGCACATTTCCTGTGCATCAGGGATGTCTCCGGCAGCATTAAAACTGTAGCTCTTTGCCTCCTGGCGAGTGTATCATCATTGTGAGTCACTGGCGTCAGCGGGGCCTGTGGGGTCCTTGGCTGAGGGAAGGTGTTGTGTTGCACCGTGTGAATGAGATAAGTGGATCCTCACCTCTTCGCTCCACATTTAGACGATCATTTGATCGAGGAGAGAAAATAGAATTGTTATCAGGGCAGAGGGGCGTTTGGCGCCCTGTTGGTGACGTGTTAGATTTACACGTCGATTGTGAACATTGGGGATGAGCGTATGGGGGAAGAGATAGGGCAGAGATATAAGAGATTAATCATACACAGTGGTTATGAAACATTGACTTTAGACTGTTGGCTTGGATAAACAGAGGAAAGCAGGCTTCCCTGTGAGGATAACTGCAAACACAGCAGTCTGAAGTTTATTAATATGCCTCCACTTTAAGCCACATAATTATAAATCCATTTATAACCTCACAGAGTTATTCAGTTATTAAAGGAATACTCTGACATCTTGGGAAATATGCTTATTTGCTTTCTCGCTGAGAGTAGATTGGTATCAGTCTCGTATCTGTGCTGGGGAGCCACTGCAAACAGTCGGTGAGCGTAGCTGCACATTAAGACTGGAAAGGGAGTAAACATTTGGCCTAGCTAGTCTAAATGTTACAAATTCCACCAAGCAGCACCTTTAATACAAAAACTACAGCCTTAGTTATGCTTTCTTCATGAACTGAGCTGACGTAGATTTCATACTGCGTGCACGTTTCTCCTTGCATCAAAACAATAGTCTCCCAAACTGTAGGGGGCAGTGTGTCGAAAACTCATATTTAGAGCGTAGTTCTCCAATTCTCCGCCGATCCACGTCCATGTAGGTTGAAAATATTAGATGGACAGGTGAAAACCTGCTGCAAAGAGGTGTGTCTCACGGTGTGACATTACTGGACACTGGTGGCCTCGCATAAATCACAATATGACAAGTCACGAGTTGGTAAGGACAATGTGCTGTCTTTTTATGGTGGGGTATGTCCCAGACTATGTTTCTATCTGATGAACACCAAACTTTTTACAATTCATCCTGAGGGGAACATGAAGCTATATTAGATTTTAAGGAAATCCATCCAATAGTGGGTGAGACCTTTTAGTCAGGACCAAAAATGTGGAAAAGCAGACTGAAACTGCATCTTTAACTCATTTCTTGCAGGATCAGAGGTACTTTTTTTTAATGTGGTCTGATTACTATTGCTCTCTTTTTGCTAATTACATTGTGGTCTTCTCCACCTTCATTCGAGTCCTGGCAGGATATTCATTTTAAGCTACAAGCAGTGCTGTCACATTTGGTTACAAAGCACACCGTCTGAGTCGGTCTGACCTGAGCTGTCTTTCCCTGCTCTCCAGATCTGTCCAGGCATTTTCAGCCATGGTGAAGCTCGGCAGCAATCTTTCTGATAAGCTGGAGAAGCAGCCGTCTGCGGACGATGGCTTTGATAACATCCCCCTCATCACACCGCTGGAGGTCAACAAGCTCCAGCAGCCGTTTGCAGAAAAGGTAAGTGCAGCCTGTTAGCTCAGTGTTTGGTAGTGTGTTTGTGTGCCTGACTGCTTATGTTTGTATTCTTTGAAATATTGTGTTTCTACGCTGCACACCGACCACAACAAACCGTATGCATGACGCTGCATTACCGAAATAGCCAACAGATTATGACTCACTTCAGAAAGCGTCTGGACAAACCCTATTAAAATTCATGTGGGCATACTTACCTTCCAAGCGTAAGCCCCCACTCTGAGACTGCCGTATTTGCCCTCTGTTACCTCCTGTCCCAGGTTAAGACCTTGGCATCAGCCCACCCAAAACAAGCACCTCATTGAATGCATAATGCAAGAAGAAAGCCCTCACAATCACATTTTGTTGCATGATGCACTCAGCAGCACAGGATGTTCCACAGGCTGATTAGATGTTGCTGAAAAATTAACATAAAAAACACTTTGTAGCTCCCAAATGTGTTTTTAAGGCATCGATTAAAACTGGCTGCTTTTGCAAATGATGCTTGGGTATTTTTAGACATGCAAAATAGCATTTCCAGTGTATGCAGGATCACCGAGCCTGCGCCGAACACTGGGGACAACATCATCCATCAACCATAATGGAAAACAACAGCTAATTAGAAGTTCTCAGTTTTTTTTTCCTCCAGAAGAGTCCCAATAATGGTGCATTGTTTCTGCTGTAGGTCATTGTGAAGACGTCAACACAATATCAGCTGCAGCAGAAGAAGAAGAACAAGCTGTATGTGCCCAGTATCAAGAAGCTGAATATCAACTTCTACAGTGATGTTTCAGAGAAAGCCAAGGTACAAAATACAACCTGATGTCTGCAAATCATCTCATGTTGTGATTTGAAGATAAGTTGGTCTATACTCTCTGTTTTTCTGACTGTCAACAAATCTCATGATAAAAACAAAACCAACAATGGACTGATTGAGTAAGTATTGACTGTACATCCAAACCTTGATAGGAAGTTTATTCCTGTGTACCACAGAGGTCTATTGCCATCCCAAAACTATTTAAGTTAAACTGAAATCACATCTAGTCATCCCTTTTTGTGGCCGAAATGTATTTTTAATCGTTATGTATTATCAAAAGGAAGAAAAAAGATCTTTGGGGAAATATCAGAAATACTCCCCTTTGTCTCAGCTGCCTAGGTAGAAAATTACTTTTGCAAAATAACACATTCATCTCTTCAGTTCCCCTTTCAGACACTTAAGGATCAATGTTAGCAGGTGATATTTTGGGCTGTTTTGACTCAACGGTGTGACTTTCTTACATGCTAAAATAATGGAGATGCAAATCTCAGCAGGTACATTATCATTATTCCCAAACAATGCGTCTGCCCTTTAACTTTTTCTCTGGAGATGTATTGTCTAATCATTTTACCAGCACATATTTTGGGATGTGAATGTGAGATAGGCTACATTCATCTTGGCTGAAATAACAGGAGGCAAATCTCAGCATGTACAATATCAGCATCCACTTCTTAAGTTCCTGTTCAGATATTTTATAAGAACTTACGATATAAGAAAAAAAAAGAAATTTCTCAATATTGGTTTACGATTGTTATTTCCAGGGAAAATACTGGACAAGTGATTCACAGAGCGCATATGTATGCAGTAGCAGACAAAAAAAATTTAATAAAAAAATTTAATTTTCAATTAAACTTTGAAAACACAACAGTAAGCCAAACTTTGCACTGGCTGATAGTGTTCCTGGACTACCATGAACACTGCTTTTAGTTTAACTTGAGTCAATCCCATATACATCGTCCTGCTGCCATAAATACTCACTAGAGCACCAAATGTGAATGAGTCTGCAGATTAAAATATTAATAACTTTTTATTTATTTATTTAATTTTATTTAAAATAGTCCCCAACAAAAGCACTGTATTTCCCTGTTTGAGCAATGTTTGCTAAAAACTACAGCGGCCAGCTGATTAAGAAAAATACTAAGCCTTTTTTAAAAAAAGAAATTTTACATTTGTTGTCATCTTTAGACCCTTTTTTGACCTGTCTTCAAACAATGAAATTGGGGCTGAGTGCCACAGACAGGGCTGGGAGGCTGGAAAGTATTAAGAGAAGAACTAACACATCACTGCTGTTGGTTTGTCCATGGAATTTGTTGACAATAGCAAAAAAAACATAGCCAGCCTCATAATTAAATTTTGATGGCACTTGTTATTGAAGTGGAGTATATGTGTAAACTGTTGGTGTGTGTGTTGATGTGTGTGTTGTTTCTCAGATCACAGGTCTGATCCTTATCACTCTGGCCTTCCTGACCAGCTTGCTTCTCCTGCTCATGTACAAAGCCATGTGGTATGACCAACTCACCTGCCCAGAGGGATTCATCCTTAAGGTAGGCGGCATAAACACACACACACACACACACAAACACACACATACATAGACAAGATGGATAAGCTCAAATGTAGAGGCCACTCTATTAAAAAGCTGCTTAGCACGTGTCATTTGACTGTTTTTGTGATTTTTGCAAGCAGAAAACTAAAGAGTGAGGAAAACTGCACCCATCAGCACACACACATCGAACACACACACAGATTTATAAACGTGGATTTACATGATTTAGGGCGAGAAACAAAATCTTAACATCTTGGCCATCGTCTTCCAGCAGTCTCATTCGTGCATATCACAGACTTCTTATTTCATTATCCGGGCCGAAGTAGTCTGCGCGACTCCAACTCACAGGGTACTTACACAGTCTACAATGCAGCTGGCGCTTTGTTTCTCGGCACACCCTCACATCAGTCACTTCTGGTGGATTCTCTGAAAACTGGAGCTGGAAACTCAAACTCATTATCTCCCAACGACACCTTGGAGGCATCATGCAGCGAAACAGCGCTGCTACGCATGTTAGTTAAAGAGGCTGTCTCGCAGAGGAAAATGAGAGAGTGGGAGAGACGGAGGGAGAAGGAGGGAGAGGGGAGCTACAGAGCCAGCTTTCTGGTCAGGCAAAGATTGGGACGCCCGCCTGTGAATCGGAGGGGTCTTTAATTAGGGCTGAGCGTGACTAAACTGTGATTAAAGGCTTAACAGTGAGGGGGGAAGCAAGGAAGGGAAGGGAAAGGGGGAGGGGGGAACCTTCCGGCAAGGCTTTTGAAGTTTTTGCCGGTTACAGTGGCTTTCAGCGTTTTTTCCTGCTAATGTGTTGTCAGAGACATAAAAAGAGGAGTGAGGATGGAGGGAGGCGTAGTCGCTGCTGTGCTTTTGAGCAGTCCGACTCCTCACTGTGAGCAAAGGTCAGGTAGTGGATCCCCGAAAAAGAAACACTCGTGAGGTCAACACAGCTCAGTGGGCTCTTTTCAAAACATTGCATTAACAGGATGGACGCTCAGTTTGTTTGATTTTATTCACCCACATCTTGTACACACTCACAATCCTCAAGTAAAAGTGAGTTCAAAAATGTTGTGCCGGATGCTTTTTCTTTAAGTAAAGGCTTGTGCTAAATTGAACCTGGCAACCTTGGTGTGTCAGTATAATTTAAAGTGTACAAGTAATAAACTTAAATTGTAGTGTGATACTACAGTTTATTCTTATACAACGATTCATATGATATCTTATGAAATAGCACCCCAAAAATGGCAAGTCCTTAATGTAAAGTTTAAGCAACTAAAGTAACTGTGGTTAGGTTTAGGAAGAGAAACATGGTGAGGATGTTCCTTAAAATGACTTAAACTTCACGTGGTTCCGAACACTGAAGTCCTGGGTTTTGGGACCCTTCCAACATCCCAGTTTGCTGCCTGATTGTGCCGCTCAGGAAAGCTTCCATCTTTACTCCGCACAGTGCATCAACCACATGATCGCAGCCTTGCAAAGTACGTGGGTTATACATGAAGTAATGGCATAATGACAATAACATGGGAAATATACACATTTCTTGAGCATTACATTTTGTAGAAAAACATACAAACAGTGCATGAGAAAAGCCTGGACACTGACATTTGCTTTCCAAACCATGCATTACCCTCAACCCAATCGCCAGAATAAATGTTGGCATTGTACGTTTCTGCAAACCACAGACAGGCCATTTGTATGCTTTTATGTAACTGATATGTTAAAAAAAAACACTTGTTTATGGCAAAAAAAGCTTATAATTTGGCATAACATTCACATTTTTGGTGGCCCGATTGCCGCTGGACATGTTGCAAATGTCTTGCTAAAAAAGAACCGGTTTTGTTCCTGATCTTCATCTTGGCAGCCATGTCCACCATCCTCTCCCCCTCCCACTGACCAAGTCAGCTCATACATACATACTGAGAAATACGTCACTTTAGAAAAGTTTTTAAAATACTTATGGAATTAGCAAATAAAACCATCTTCTTCTTTTGCCGAATTGTAGGATTTTCTTCTGGTGACTGAGCCATTATCTTCTGATCAAACTATTTTATTTTAAGCCTGAAAGTTCATTCACAGCCTTGAGCCTAGTATTTTGTCCACTGATCACCTTTAGAGTGTACGTTTAGAAGTCACACCCCCCACTGACCTGTTAGGCTGGACTTGTGATGTTTGTGTCAAAGATTTTTTTTGCCTTAACTCAAATAAACAAACCTGTTTTTCTTTCTGTCATAACAGCAGAAGCACTGCACCCCGGCAGCTCTGGAGATGTACTACACAGAGCAGCAGCAGCAGGAGGAGCCTGGCATCCGCGGCGGGCCCAACACCGGCCTGTATGCCGCCCTCAGCCACCTCAACCAGGTCAAGAGGACTGGGCCTGAGCTTCCATCGCCATGGTTACCAGTTATAAGCGCTCTGAAGGAGGCCGAGGTGGCCAAACAAGGCAGCGAGCCGCTGAAAGGAGTGCTGGAGGGAGAGGAGTGAAGGGAAATCACAGTTAGAGGAGATTATGATGGGGAGGCATCAAAGGTTATTTTATGACTGTGTGTGTGTACAGTACGACACTCATACAGTCCATCGAATCCCTTGTTTATACTGGTGCTCCAAAACCTTTAAGGTATACGTATAACTACTGAAAATTTAAATCAGCTGTGTAAACCACACATTTACCCAACTTAGATCCAGTCATATTCTTTAATATTTAATACAAGCAAATACTGGACTCTGGCAGTGTGTGTGTGTGTGTGTGTGTACTTGAATGTCTACCTTTGTAAGACCCCTACTTAAGTTTGAGTGAGTGAGGACTTTCTTGGAGAGTGAGGGCATTTGCTGTCATATTTAATGTCACAGTGAAGGATGTTCATCTCAAACATGGCCAAAGTTTCACATAATGAGGTAATCATATGTAAAAGTAATCCCTGCTCCAGGCACGTTACTGCAAGTGTTTATGCACTGCTACATACAGTGTATCTACATGCTAACGTCACTGGTGTATGTGATTTTAGTTGCCAATGTTGTACATTCCTCTGAATATGGGTCATTTTTCTGCAGCAACATTTGCGCTTGTGAAGATTTTGGGTTAGAGGCTTTTATTGATTACTTTTCTCGGTAGAAAGTGGTGCTTTATTCTGTCAAAGTCATTGCCCGGGCTGCAGTGATGGTGCAGAGAGTGCAGGTGCAAAAGACTCAGAAATGCTGACCAATCAAAGCAGACTGGGCTTTTGTGTGCGTGTGTGTGTGTGTGTGTGTGTGGGGGGGGGGGTTAAAGAAACAGGTATAATAGTCAGTTTTAAAATCCGGAAAAACATTTCACCACCTCCGGTTCCCCTCTCACAGTCGATGGGTTTTTACTTAGAAGGCTGAAATACAGTCTGTGATTAAAATACAATTAAGAGACATAAAATACATCAGTAAATACCCAACTTCAAAGCTTGTATGTGTCTTAAAAAAGGCGGTTGCTAACAAGTGGCTAAATGAGACTACAGAATGTCATAAAGCAGAGCCGCGATGAATATGGCTTTCCAGCCTAGTTGTGGGGGCAACATTAAGTCATGTGATTGTGGTGTAGTTTGCTTATATCCTAACGTTAGCTTTTTACTTCTGGTGACTGCATTTAGGCCTTAAAAAAATCATAATATTGGTGTTCATTTTTGAATATTATCTTGCTGAGCAAAACATCGAAATATCATAAACACTTGTTTGTCGCAGAGCTGATTTTCCAAAATCCAATGGAAAAATCCCATCCCAGTTTGGGTAAAAGGCTAGGTAATCTCTATAAATATATTTTGCATATGTAAGGAGAGGCAGAACGCTTTGACCAATATGTATTTGAACCCATCAATTATGTCTGTCTTACGAATCAGCTTTTTTTTTCAGCTTTTTTAAAATTTATCTGGATTCATATGCAGATGTTAATGAAGATTAGCCAAAATAAGCATTGCACATTAAAAAAAGAACATCTTGGCTAAGATATCAACCAGCTACACCAGATCAGCCAGAAACTTGGCCCTCACTCCCAGAGGTTTTATCATCGCCAGACGATAGCCGATGGGTTGCAAGATTCAGGCCAAGGGAATGCATTAGTTCAATGACAGTCCTCACAAGTATGGAAGTACAGGGTCGTGTGTGTGTGTGTGTGTGTGTGTGTGTGTGTGTGTGTGTGTGGTGAGTTGTTGTGGTTAGAGGCAGGAATGTTATTAAAGTGTTGGAGAATGTGCCTGACTTTTACAGTGTTACCGAGGCATGAGTAATCTCCACCATCTGCATTCAGTGTGTGTGTATACATTCCTGTAAATACTGTAGACTATCAAATGCATACATGAGCGTACATGTATCATATGCGTATTAGTGTTCAAGTGTGTGTGTGTGTGTGCGCGTGTGTATGCACTGTATGATGTATTTACTTGTCTGAGGAAGTTGGAGGTGAGAGAAACGAGGCGAGAGCTCGGAGTGAGAAGTGAAGATAAGTTTTTAATGAGATCACTGCAAGTTTTTTCTCATCACGCCGTCTCGTTATCTCACCGTCTATTCATTTAGTTTCAGAGGGCAATGTGTGAAATCATCATTGGATGCGCTCATAGTTTAAGACAAGGAACTATAATTGGCTTTTTAATTTTTTTGTCAAAATGAGTCGTTTCCGCATCTTAATATCTGGAGACTGTAAATTGCGACTTTGTGTGTTTCTACGGTTAAAGTTAGAGGAAAATGTGTTGTAAAAAGACTCACACAGCAGCTCTTGAAAGTATTTAACTATTTAAAATCAAAAGCTACAACCTCTTTGTAATGATGGGTTATTGTCTGTAGAATCAAATGCACTGAACTTTGAGTTACTTACTGTAGTTATTGCTAAAAGTTTAGAGCCTGTAATGTATTATAAGTCATTAATGTATGTACGGAAGATGATTGTAAAAAGAAAAACAAAGCAGATGGTTAGTTTTGTTACTACATTTTGCTTTTGATTGTTGCTGTAAGTATTCTGTAATGCCGCTGTAAATGAACATGTACAGTAGAACCACAGGGTTGACTCATCATGATCCTTACATGAATGTATGAAGTAGCTGCTTAAATCATGCAGTAGATGTAATTAGTGCTTGTAATGTACTACCTTAAAAGATTGTCTACAAAAATTTCTATTTATTTCATTAACGGACAATTTCTGTGTGTAGTATTTAGTGTCTTTTAAATGCTAAGGTTGTGTCCTTTGTTAAGTATGAGGAGTTCTTTTCCAATTGGCTGTACATCCATTTTAAAGGGAAGCGAGTATTGTTTTTCCTCATTCGGAAATAACTCAAAATTCTCGGGAACATCTCATAATTATTCCTAATTATCTGCTAGCACTTATTTTCACCTGCCTTTTTTCTTTGTCATTTTTTCAAATGGCAAATATCTTATTTTGGAACAAAACTCTTCGTGTGATTAGGACAAATGTGAGATCACAGCACAGCTTGCGCTTTAGGAGTTCAAGTGCCAAATGTTTACATCAGGCCCATCTGCTCTGATGTCACTGACTGAACAGAAATAAATGACTGAAGTGTTGAGTTCTGTCATTCATTGTTGATTTAGATCCACTGCCTCTAATGACCTGAATTAATGACTCGTTGAGACGGATGTAATATCGACAGTTGGATTTAACAGAAACCATTTGTTAGGTGTTTTTTTAAGTACATTTTTTGAGGTACTTTGACAGAGTCTTTCTATGTTATGACACTTTTATCATTTTAGAAGCAACTTAATGCTTTACTTACAAGTAAAAGTCCCAAGTTTACAATCTAATTGAATAAAAGTCCATGTATTGGCATCAAAAGTATCAAAAGTAAAAGTTGTTCGGGGGTTTATAATATATATTTTATATTGCTGGATTATTATCATTAAAGTTTTTAAGTAGTATTTTCATGTTGCTGCTGGTCGAGCTACAGATAGTTTTAAAGTTAGTTAGTAGTTATCTAAATTTGCCATAAGGTACACAAAATACTGAGTAATTGCCCAGGAAAGAGTGAAGAATTAGGATGAATTGCTCAAAAATATTACTTGAATATCTCTGAATGGTGGTCTATAGACAATGACACCTTATCCGAAAACAGACCATGAGATACTTAGTGAAATATTATGTCATGGGGAGTTATTTTGGGTGGACTGTGCTACTAAAAACTTTCTCCATGAGTCATTCCTCCTGAAATCAGCTAGTGAGCTGCACAAAACATATAAATGAAAACTAACAAAACTATTCATTGATCACTAATTAGTACAATTAATTACTTGATCTGCCCTGCCTACGTCATACTTCTAACCACTCATTATTTCATGTTTATTTTAGCATTATTTACATTTTTCTGCTGTCTCAAGTAAAACAGGGCATCATCCCACAGAACTAACATATAGCTGTGTTTTGACTGGTAATTCTTAATTCGCTCCTTAAAAACAAACCCGAGAAAGTAGGATTTAATATCAGTTAGTTCCTAATTTGTCCTTCAATTGCGCTCTAGTATCGTATTATTTTGAGCTTTTAGCGTATTATTGAGCTTAGGGGCTGCTTTGCATAGTGATACATTAGCCCAGTTGCCAGAAGAAAATGTGATGCAAACCACAACTACCTTACATTTGCACAATTCATACATATCATATCAACATTTCTAATGTGATGTAATATATAAGCTGATTTTGGCATCAGGAGGGGCATGTGTGGGTGAGACACCTGCTGAGCGTCAGACCGCTGAGAGACCACTGTTCGAGACCAATAACAAAACTGGCTGGGATTTAAAGAGTCATTGCTGTTCTTACAGGGGCTTTTTAGCCCCTAAATGTGGCTGTTTTGTAGAGACTCATCACTGTTTTTCCTGCAGCTTTTTAGGCATGAAAAGCAGCTGTTTCTTAAAGAGACATCACTGCTTTTCCTGCTGGGATAGTGGCGTAAAAAGTGATTGTTTTTCACTGGGATATCGCTGCTATATCTGCCATAGTTGTGCTCCCCAAACTGGGTTTTTCAAGTCAAAACATCATTGTTTCCAAACCATAACCAAATGTTCTGTTGTGCCCAAACCTAACCAAACATTAACACTGCTCTGTTGAAACACAGAGTTTCAGAAATATCTGCTATATGATAAGGTGCAATTACATTTTATCTGGCAATTGTGATGGATGTATTTTTGTTAGCAGATTTTTCTTATGAAACTTTCTTACTTTATATAGGTAAATGCAGGTCTGACCTCTGCATACCATTTCTTCTCTTTGCGCTACATGAGAGAAAGAAATCACTGCATAGGTTTTGGTGAAACATTTGCTGTTCAGTCTGGTTTGAAAAGAAAAAAAGAGAAGATCTAATCCTAAATAACCAGCTGAAGAAAAAAATGTTCAGCTCCTTTTACACTCTGTTGCTCAAAGATGATCAGTATGCATAGAATTCAAAATATGATTCCTTCCTTCTCAAACTTTAGTTTTGCAATTCAAAGCCAAGCCACATCCTCTCTCTCTCTCTCTCTCTCTCCCCCCTCTCTCTCTCTCTCTTTCTCTCTCCCTCTCTCTCTTTCTCTCTCTCTCACTCTCTCTCTCTCTCTCTCTCTCTCTCTCTCTCTCTCAGGTTTACTGCTGTGAGCCTGTCTGCATCTCATTTACACTCACATATTTTCACACCATTGCTCTAAACCCAGGGATGTGTGGCTTGCAGTTTGGGTGTGTGTGTTGCCTTGTTAGAAGAGAGAGTGCGTGTGTGTGAATATGATGTCATTAACCTGCAGTTATGCATATGTGTGTGTGTGTGTATGTGTGTGTTTGTGTGTGTGTGTGTGTGTGTTTTCTAAAGCTTTTGTGTGTGTCTTTGTGTTTCATGTGTTCATCTTTGTGCTTCTGTGTCTGTTAGACTGTAGGTTTAGGCCTTGATGTGTGCGCATGTGTGTGTGTGGGAGAGAAAGAGAGAGAGAGAGCTGAAGCTTGGCTTGTTAATTAAATCTACATTACACCCTGTTACGCCTGTAGGGTCTTTTTCTCCCCACTGTTCTTGGGTGACATACTTTAGACGCTGTTGGCCCAGGGCATGGAACTAAATAAAGTGCTAAAAAATATTTATTAGGGCATTTACAGATCCCATGCTTGGTCAAGGCATAGCATGTTGTGCCAGAAAGGCTTAGGTACAGGGCCGGGGGAAAATCGCGTAAAATCAGCCAAGTAGTCACGTAAAAGCCGCCAAGCCCCATTTTCCTGCTTTATAGCATCAACAGATCTGAACAGTAAAATAGCAGGTTGGCTTTAATTTGTCCTGACTGATCGGAGTCCCCCCTTTCCCGCCTGAAGACTGTGAGGGAGGGCCGTGCCAAGAGTCATTTAGCCGTTAATATCCCAAGAGAATCAGGTTCCTCTGAGTCCCGATTGCACTCTAATATTGGGAAGGACAAACAATGCTCTGTGGTGATTTAAACACTGTCTTCCTGTTTTCCTGTGCGTCTTAAGCTCAAACAGTAAAGAGGTCTACCTTAGCCGGTGTTTTATGGAAGGTTGTGAGCCAGACTACTCCAGATACAGGAGCTTCATGTTTACAGCATAAAAATTCTTATCTAATTCTCTGCAAGTAAGTGAAAAGCATATTTCCCAAAGTGCCGAACTCTAGCGTGCCCTTCCAGTGGAGACAATGGGATGCAGTGCACTAATAGGTGGCCTTTGAATGGAAAAAAGCAAGATGTAGTGCACTAATAGATGGTTCCTCAGTGGAGAAAATATGATGCAGCACACTAATGGATACCCTTAAAGTGGAGAAAATGGGATGCAGTGCACTGATGGATGCCTTTAAAGTGGAGAAAATGAGATTAAGTGCCATATAGGCTGCCCCACATGCTAGAAAACGTATTGTGTGCCACCACATACAGCTGTGCTCATATTTTTTTTTTTTTTTTGCCTCCTGCCACCCAGACAGCCTGAGTCTACCACTTTTTTAGAGTTAAGTTAGCTGAAGTAACATGTGAATTGTGGTAGTTTTATCATTTGCATTTAATTTAAATAGGAGTTCACTTTTTCTTTTTTTTTTTATTTATCAGGGCTCATTATTTTTTCTGCCTTTCTTTACTGCTTTTGTTTGATTTTATTTTTAAGCCATTTCCCAATAATGTCCACCTTATTTATAATGCATTCAACTGTAGGTGTATCGATGCATGTGTCTTGTTCTTAAGAACCTCTTTTACTCCTAAGTTGGCTCTTTGGAGCATTTTTAGGTGTAATAAAATGTAATTAAAATGTAAGTTTGATAAACAGGAAGAGGGAAAGTGGGGTGGAGGAAAGGAGACAGCAGAGAGATGGAAGTAAAAGCAGAAGAAAAGATGAACAAGAGAGAAAGAGCAGATGAGAGGCGGCCAGGCCTGGGAAGAGAAGGCGGGGGGTGAGGGTTTGGGTAGAAGAAGAGGAGGCGGTGGAGGCCAAGAGGCACGGAGGTGGTGGTGGTGGAGGAGGAGGAGGAGGGTGAATCCAGGCTGACCCCTGTGTCTGTGTGTGTTGTTGTGTGTCTCAGTGGGTTTCCTCTGCCCTGGCGCCAGCTGGAAATGCCTCCACTAAGCAGAGGCAGTACACACATCATCCTCCATTCACCCCCATTCAGTCCCCTTTGATGAGAGTAACACTATACATGCCCAGTGCGCCTCACAGATCCTATCAAGCTGCTGTTTAAAGGGCGGGAGCGAGAGCTGGGGCAGCTGATCATAACTTATCAAGTGCTGGGACGCACTGTCATTCAGTTTCGTTGCCCTGCGGAGCAAATAAAAGCCAGGACAATTGAGGAGGTTTTGTAATTGGAGTGACGTTGTTACAGTGGTGGAGGTTTCATGAGGTACGCTGCCACCTAGAGGTCATCACCCATGGTTGCAGAGAGGAATGTGGGCTCCTTTCTGCTTATTTTGAACCACAAATTTGATGAACAGAATTTAAGTAGATTATGTTTTCTTTAAGGCCTTTAAAGTCACTAAAAAGCTGGTGTGTAGACATCTTAATACTTTTTATTTCCCTTAGCAAGAAAACCTTGTTGACCAAACCTTGAGTACCTGCTGTTGGATTAGTCACAGTTGCTCCTAAAAGTTGATCCTCATGATGGTTGTTTTAAAATGACTCAGTAGCCATGAAATTAGTCATTAGTTTGTTATCCTGCCGTGATGTTGCCCTCATGCAACAAAAACCTCGCCAGTAAACAATTATCTGACCGACACGGCGAGGTAAAGGCCCGAATCTGCAGCCCAGACATGCCGTGAGGAGGAAAAACAACCGGCTTTGCTTAGCTTAGCTCTAGTTTGCTTTGTTCTGGCCATTACGGAGCCGAAATATTGTCATTACTCATAGACCAAATCATTTTACGACATCCTGCAATTAAACTTTAAGCTAATAGGTTAATGAGACAAATGGAGTTTGAACGCTGGAAGTTGGTTTCTATTAGCGGTGGTAACGCAGGGAGAACTGCACTGTTGCATGCTCTGCACACACACACACACACACACACACACACACACACACACACACACACACACACACACACACACACATGCAAACACAAACACAGAGAACAGATTGGTTTGATTTAGGTTTGCGGTCCCCTCCTGGTGCAGCCTCAGACAGGCAGAGAGGACCAGAGCGCAGTGAACTCCAGTTCAGCCTGAGCCCGGCTGTCTCTGCTAAGCTTCAAGTTGAAACCCTCCAAATTGGGTTTAATCTGTGTTTTGCTTTGCCAATTATCGACCCGCAGAGCTGCATGGCAAATGGGGATGAATGAGCTTTAGATGGGCCTGGTTGAGAGGAAGGTCACGGTGTGATTAATGGTGATCTGTTGAATCCATGACTCGGCCAACTAAGACGTAGCACGGGATTAGTTATCAGAAAATCTGCGGGACAAATGCAGAGCATGACGCAGCAGAAAAGCAGTTTGAAACTCTGAGTTTAAAAATTAATGTCAAACTGTTAGTGAAACCAAAGTGGGTTTACCATACAGAACGTTTGTTTTTCAATCGACATGGTTCCTAAATGTATCCAGACAAGAGGTCTGGTTTCTGTGTCATGTAATACCAGCGCTGTGGTATCAGTAGTTTTATGAAGATGAATATACTGTCTGTGAGCCTACTGTTCATTATAATCACTGGTAATTATACCCTGTTCACATCATCATGGAGCATTCATAAAACCGTAGTGACATCTTATTTCTCTAACTTTGAAGTATTTATGTGCTTAACTTGATGAAAGGGTCCTATCCTGATGTTTGGTTTCCAGATTTCACTTAAAGGGACACTACGTGGACTGTTATCAGCCCATTAAATGGAGGTTATTAGTTGTTATTACATACAATATAATTCCTCACATGGGGCAAGCTACACCTACCAGTAGGCCAGTCATTGCATATCCAATGCTGTGGAATGTTTGCAGTTTTGTTAGGTTTCAGTTTCACTTTTGTTAGGTTTAGGAATCAAAACTAACAGTTAGGTTTAGGAAAAGATTGTGATTGTTTTAAAATAAGTACATTTGTTCTGTAACATAACAATATATGTTATGCCAACTCTTGGTTTCACATGGAACACAAACAGTGTTTTCCTGGGTGAAAGTCCTGTGTTTGTTGGACCCATCCATCCACCCCAAGACTTTGTTGCTCTTTTTAGTGCCTCACCTGACTTCCTCCTTTGTTCCCATTATAATTCCTACATCCACTAGAGGCCACTACCCAGAAGATAGAGTAGGGCCATACTATCTCAAATCCATAACGACTGGTGATGACTTTTATGGTCTGGTAATGGTCTGATAATATTCAATGCAGGTTACTAAAGCCAGTGAAGCAAGATTTCCAAAGTGTGAATAGATAACCTTGATTATGTCTTAAATGTTGTCTCAGTTTTGTAATATGACTCAGACTTTTTATCATAAAGCCTAAGCTGCAAAAACTTGAGGTTTTAGTTTTGAAAGAAGTCGCCTTTTTAAGGCAGGATGTCCAATAAAAGATGCTAAAAAGATGCATTGTGGGAAATGTAGGATCCACTGTTTTCAGAGATAAATACAACTGCCAGGATATGTCTGCCTTTGCTGCTTTGATGTGGATCACTCTTTTTAAAAACGTTTCTCTATGTGAGTTCCTCAAGTTTCTGTAAGTGCAAAACCTAACGACCAGACTGTTGCTTTAAGTCAACTACTGACACTAATAAGGCCTACAACCAGTTTTTTTTTTTTTTTTATTAGAGATTAGTGCGTAGATTATTTTTGCATATCACAGTTCAGGGTGCCCAAAGTGATGGCATTAAATGTCTGCGTTGTTTTTTTCACCAAGATATGCAGTTTATGATGACATAAGACAATAAAAAGCAGCAAATCTTGGAAAATCTATTATTGAAGATTTGGTACTTTTGCATGAAAAAATGATTTAGTGATTATCAAAATAGTTAGATTTTATTTTTCTGTTCATCTGATTGTCAACTAATCATTTCAGCTCCGTACAATTATTAAGTCATGGAGTATGTCTCTGTACAGTCACCTACAGGAGAAAGAGTGGTTTGTTCAGCTGAACACACTATATGTGCTGCTCTTTCCTGCATAAAGGATATTTGCAGTAGACGCTGTAAAAATTAGGCCAGGAGAATCATTCAATATCACAGCCACCCGGAAAACTGCCTTTTCACCCTGTTGAGATTGTGCAAAAGATACTGGTTATACCAGGCCAGCACTGAGAGGCTCAGGAAGAGCCTCTGCTCTCACACCACAAGGATACTGAATGGAGATCCTGCTTAATCCTGAAAACTGACATTTATTTATAATTTCTTCTCTATTCATAATACAAAAACTGTCGAAACTGAAAACTACATTTCTCTTTAATCCTATTCTATGATTTAATTGACAAATAAATTGATCAATTTCTTAGTTTGGCCTTTTCACATCTGTTTCTCTCTTCCTTCATTTCAGAATGTCCTCACTGACCTGTCTTTCTCCCCCTCTGTGTGTCTTTATCTCTGTCTTTCTGTTGGTGTCATTGTTGACACACAAAGCATATTTGGGATTCCATCATTTAATCAGAGAAGCTCAATGTTCATTTTAAATTACTCAATTTACCTCACTGTGACCAGAACACCGTTCTGTGTTCAATCTCTTCTGTTTCTCTTTACAGTTCATGAAACTGTCCATAAAATAGAAGCTGTGTTTGAAATTATTCCCTGTTTGCTGTTGCACGAGATTATTCAAGTCTCCAAATTGTGTTAAATATGCACAATAAGAGCCCTCAAGAAGTACCACAATGGAATGAAAAAGTAATGTTTATGGCATGTACACCAGTTAAAGTCACTTAAGTCTCACACTCATATTTTCCTACTCAGATTAACGAAAAATCTCAGTAAAACAACACCCGTTAGTGATGATTTGTAAGTGTCTGAAATGTGCTCATAGAGTAAACTATAAACTGGGAAAATAGAGTGAGTGAATGTGGTCCATTAGTATTATACTTTAAAAATCCACTCAATTGCCAGAACTGTTTGTGTCAGGGTAGCAACCAACTATAACTACGAGAACTAACTTTTAATCACAACAAAAGTATGTTAAAGTTTAAGATTTAAGATTTTCTGTACTTTGCCAAAAAAGATCTGAAATGCAAAAAACTTCTGTTTACTTTCCTTCACTCTCTCTTCAACAAGGGTCCTTTATCTTCATGTTTCTCCACATCACTCACCTGTAACGGAAGTTACACAATAGTCATGTGACTATCACATGCCATGTTGCATAATGATAATTTGTCTCCCTCCCAATTCATTCCAGCATTGAGTTATTGGGCGGACCACTTGTCTATTCAAATGCACTTCACAAACTGACTCTGAACTCACTGTGAGTCTTTGTCAGCCCACCATGCAAGACAAAACTGAATCATGATGCATCAACATGATCTTCCAAATTATTAAAATCCAATTTCCCTCGCTTTTTCTTCATGACCAGGTCCAGACCAGCAAACTGGGGAAATTCTGGGACCCCTGACAACATCTCACAACCCCCAACGACTTTCTAGTCCTTGATGAGTTCCAGAGACGTCATCCAGCATCTGGGCTCCCCGAAAAAGGCACTACAGGCAAGAACCATGACATTTGCTCCAAAACTAAATAGCTATTTATTTGTTTAACATTTTTGTATGTCAGTGGTAATGCTGGAACAGTCACAGAGTGACATCTCTGCACGGCAGTGAAACTCAAAAATGCATTGTTTCAAGCTGAGTCATGAGTTTAGTATCAGTGTGACGGCCAATGTCAGTTTATTTAGTGGGGTCTTCTGTTGCTCGTGGCAAACACTATTGGCACAAATCTAGAGTAGTTTAACTGACATTATTACATCCACCCTATTGTCAAAATCTGTGTCTCTTGTAAGGAGCAGGCCTGGAGGAGGAGACTGGCTTGATTGAGATGTGGATTGAGTTCAGGTGTGGCCCTTTCCTGCACTGCCTGCAGCAGAAACCTGGACTCCCTGTCAGCAATTTTGGACTGAATTAAATGTGAGTTCTTTTTTGGAGAACCTTTGAGTCATGCAATGTTAAGTCTGAATTATTTGCATTGTGTTCATTCTTGTCAGTGGGTAGACAAACATTTCCATTAGATTTAGTGATTATTTGTATCAGATTTAGTTAACTGACCCTTTGCTAAGTCCTGCCCCTCGACACAGACTGGCCTATCATAGCGTAGCATTGGCCAGCTGCGACAACAGCTGTGCTTTTTAGGATCTCATGCAATCATTTCAGATTTTCTTCATTTTCAGGCTGGTTTTGTGGATTTCTAGGTAAACATTGTGCCTGGGGCACATGTAATAATGATACTTATTACCTGGAGGGGTTGTAAGGAGAAAAACATTTCTTTCCTGTTCCAAAGCAGAATTCAAACCCTGAAAAGTATATGTTTAGCCAAGTACTGTGGTTCACTTTTACACTTATTTGTGTGTTAGGCTTTAGCTTCTGTCTATCTTTTTAACCTTTTGTTGCTGCTGAGTGAGGTTGACATCCTGCATATGTCATTCAAACTCATATTACAGACTCTTCTCTCTCTTTGAAATTGTGTTTTCATTTCCTCTCAAATAAGATATTATTTCTTCAGGGATTGCTGTTAGTGACAGTGTGGGCTCCATGTGAGCTCTGACAGTTTGACGGACCATCACAAAGGGGCAAGGCTAATGGTCTGACTCACAGGGTGTTAACTTTAGCTATAAATCAAACATTGGCCAGCTATTTTACCTGTCATTCTTTTCATCACGGCTTTACAGCATAGTGGTGAGTTATGCAATCATAGTGTAGTTTGTTTATCGCCTAACATTAGCTTTTTACTCCTGGCGATCACATTTAGGCTTCGAAAATCCTGACAGTAGTGTTAATTTGTGTAGATTATCTCGCTGAACAAAACGTGTACGTTTTCTAAACGTTTGTTTGCGACAGAGCTTATCATCTGCAATAATCCAAAATCCAATGGAAAAATCTAAGAGGCTTATTGATGAGGGAATTAGGGTGATGCTAACTACAGAAATGCTACAGAAAAACATCATCTCAGGGGCACTTTATAAATTATTGAATTATTCCATTAAATGACTAGGCCTATTTCCATATTTTCTTTGGTATTTTTGTCATAAACATATATGCAGTGATGATTTCTTCTATGTTTGTTGCTGTTATCCAATGTAAAGTCCTCATTTGATAATATGATGAGACGATGAGATTACACAGTAACTACTTTAGGCACATAACTAGTAACCAGCCTGCATTGGAGTCCGTTGTCACTAATTTAACGGCACTTAGTTCCACTTTTGCTCTACAGCATCGTCATCATGTAAGACCTCAGTGCAGGCAGCAAAGACATTGACTTTTTCAGGATTAACATTGATTGCCACTGCTGACAGATTCACCAAAATCCCTCAGCGGGGTGACTCACTCACACACTGAGCTGACTGTCAGCAAACCTCACTGAGATCCAGTTAAAGCTGACACAGAGCGGCTGAGCAGCACTCAAATGGCACCGGATAACCCCGAATTTCTGTTAATAGGGAACTACAATTTCACCACCGGATCTTCTTGCAGATGATATGTCATTAAAGTTATTCTCCTTTATTATGGGAATAAAAATGTCACTGTCGATTTGAGGTGGTGTTCCAGGTCTTGGGGTCTGGTTACATGGAGTAGCGTGGAAGCCAAATGTGAGACAAGAAACTCTTGTAAATAAGTTTTTGGTATTTATGGGAGTATCTTGTGTGCAAGATGCTGAGAAGCACACAAGGATGCTTATTATATGAATCCCCACTTAACCTCACTTTTGAAAAAATGATGTCATGTGCTCATTGCCTCACAGTGGCCTAATTCTTGACATGTTTTCACCCCTCACTTCATTCGACAGTGGTCATAACTGCAGAGAAAACAAAGAAATACTTTCAAGAAAACACAATAAATTTGGAAACGATGATGAACAACTGTCAACAAATAATGACAGTCGCTATTAAAAACCGAAGCGACCCTCTTGCCACAACCCTCTCTCGAGGGGGACGAGGGAAGCCAAGAATAAATTGCCTGTCTGTAGTCATTTGAATGCAACATTTAGCTGTGATTTATGTGAAGGCAGAAAAGCATTATGAGAAAACATTTTCCAAGTGCAACAGCTTGCAGCAATTTACATTATATGGGGGGAAAACCGCTGAAACAAATATTTGACTGGCCTCCATAATGAAATGGATATATTTATACACATCGAATTGAGTCAAAGGCTCTGTAACGAACGCATGGCTTCACCAAAGGACCTCTCTGCGCTCTCGTAGTAAACATTTTACTGATGCTACAGGGGCCTCGAATGAAAGTTATTAGAGCCATAATTCTCCCAGCGGGCCAAGAGATACAAAGATAATCCACATGAAGCGGGAGAAGATACGCTAGAGGGAAATCAACGCTGTGTTTGTATCAGTGACACAAAGAGATTCAGAGATTTACTGATTCAATTTCAATTTGTTTTAAGCCGAAATAGATTTGCTTGTGCTCTTTTAATGAGTGTGTCGACTGTGTTACCCTTTAATCTCCCATAATTTTCTTTCTGCAAAAAAGTTGCTGAGGAAAAGGTTAATGTATTTGCAGCATTTTTTGTCCAAGAGCGATCTTCATAATAGAACATATTATAAGTTTTACTTTGCAACATCCAGAATTCAAGAGGAAAAAAGTCTGTTCAAATAACTATTTAATAAAATGAGCTCCAGTGTGACATCTTTGTTTTTTTCCTCTCTGATGTTATCTCTTGTTGAGCACCTAGTTTTTTGTTTGGATATATTTGCCTCCGGGAACTTTTTGGAATATTCAGAATGCTTTGAAACAAAATTTAGACTTTTAAGTTTGGTAATAATGTTAACGCAAAGTAAATTGTAACAGTGAACTAAATAGATAAAATGTTTGAATTTCTAAATAAACTTTTTTGTTTCTGGTCAACACTGTATAAGGATGAATGCGTCCTGACCTTAGTGTTTCTAGTATTGCTGTCCTGTTTGCTAGAAAGTAGCCTGCAGTTCAACTTCCAGTATGAGTCATCGTGAGACATCTGTGTCTGTAAATGATAAGCCGATCAGTTACAGATGGTTGAAATGTGCGTACAGTTATCTTGTCCCAGTTCAGCACATAATGTAGTATGAATGAAGCTCCCCAAACACACACAAACACATACATACACATTTGCAAGGAAGCATGCAGAACTTCAGCACTCTT
Source organism: Plectropomus leopardus (assembly GCF_008729295.1). Lineage (NCBI taxonomy): Eukaryota > Metazoa > Chordata > Actinopteri > Perciformes > Serranidae > Plectropomus > Plectropomus leopardus. Next base: position 24,521,298 of record NC_056466.1, on the reverse strand, counting down.
TGTGCACAGGACAGAAGACATGAACGCAACACTCTAATTAATAAGTCACAGAGAAAATATTTTAATGACTTACAAATGGGGGTTACTGCGCACTGCCCTGTGCCATTTATTTACAGTGAGGCTGAGACTTACTGGCATGAGGCAACACATACAGCAAATTCTTAGACATCTAAATTAGAGGGGGCCTGGAGTGTCGTGGCTTTGGATACATGTGTGTAACCCCTGTGGTCTCAAAGCCCCCTCCTTCAAATTTGCGTCTTCCCTAATCAGTGCCAAATGGAGATTTTTTCCCCCCTCTTCCCCAGCTTGAGCGATATAGGCAGCGCGAGAGAGGAAGGAAGTCATTGTATTCAATGAGAGCCTTCCATTTTTATTTTTTACAGCCGCGTCACATAGAGTCTCACCCCCCCACCCCACCGCCACCCCACATAAACGCAGCAACTCTTACAATTACTGACGCTTTCATGTGTCCCAGTCAGCGGTCGGTTGGGAAGGAGGGCCAATTGCTTATAATTAAGAGGTATTTGTTTGGGAGCTGCGGGGTGCTAAATTCTTCATACACATGGCACTTTTTTGTCATGCAGGACAAAATCTCCAGAGAAAATACAAAGACATAGATCACAGGTTAACCAAAGATGCTGTAAGCATTGTGTTTTCCATTCTAATTCTTAGGTATTACCGTGATCATGAACTCTAAATGTCATTTTAAAATAAAACCTTTTTTTGCCCATTTCAGGAAAAACAAGCTGTCAGAGGCGCTGTTTAAAGTAAACATGTTGGAAGGCCATTACTGCACTTCTAATCTCATTTGCACCTAATGCCACAGTAAAAGATTTCCACACTTCACCCAGCATATGCTAGTGATTATTAATTAGTGTTTTGCCTGCATTTTAGGTAATAATAGAGAGAACCAGTAAAATTGCGAGTCCTCATACCCAAGGCAAATGCCAACAATTAAAGTTTATTATGTGTTTGTTTTTCAATAGGTTTCTAACGTTTGGCTGATGCAACAGCTTGGCAGACGCAGGCCCCAAGCAGCAAACAGAGCCGCAGCCCGTCTGCGTGAGGGAGAGAGAAGCTGAAGGACAATGTGACTGTGGACTTCCTCCCTCGGCAAGTTTCTTGACATTTTTGTTGTCAAACAAAAACAAAACAAAAAATTAGTAGTGGAGGCATTGAAGTTTTGGTGCGCCCTCTGGGTGGCACCCAAGGCAATCGGTTATCTGTTAGTCTCCACGTAGCATAGTCATGGGGATTGTTGTTCAAAAACTGTTAAAAGGCATCAAGTCACACTGCTGTACATGTTCTGTCATGACCATAACACATACTGTTATTTATTTTGACTAAATTCCCCATACACACACCGTCCAAAATACTCACTCATCCACCAAATGTGTATCGATCCACAGCTCAAATTAGTGCCCAACAGTCATACTAATTTGACCTTTTTTTTAATAATGTTTGCTCAACTCTACATTGACCAGCTAGCTTTTTAAAAATTAAAAAAATAAAACATACATTTTTCTGACCTGTTTTTAAAGATGTACATTTTCATTTGGGGCTGAGATCCACAGACAGACAGGGAAGGTTTGAAATATTGAGTATTGGACTGTTGCTGAATTTGTTGACTATAAGAAAAATATCCAACTTAATTCTTTAACCACAAAAAAAGAAAGAAAAAAAATGACTTAATGGATCCTTCTATTTTGGTTTCTCATCAACCAAATATGCATAAGGCCTACTGTATAAACTTTTCTTATGTTGAAAAGTGTCATGCTGCAAACACTGAACTTATTTCTGCTGCGGTCTGAACCTGGTAGACGTTACAAACGGGGTCGCTTTTCTCTGCTCATGTCTGGCGGCGACGTAGTCATTCAGCTGACTGACAGAGAAGACATTTAATTCTTCACAGCGACACTCTGCTCGGCACTATTGTGTATTTGTTTTGTATTTGTGTGTATGTGAGTGTGTGGAGGTATTACTACCATAGGACTGTCATTTGGTCCTGCTGACACAGCAGAAAAGCGTCTGGGTCACAGAGTCAGCTGGCACCAGAGCTAATGGGCCTGGCCTTTGAATGTGTGCGTGTGTGTGTGTGTGTGTTAGTGTGTGGATTCACTAATGGTTTTGTTGCATGCATGTCCATTCAAATTAATCAATGAGTGTGCATGCAAATACACATTAAAGGTCTGATGTGTGTGCATGAGTGTGTGTGTGTGGGTGTGTGTGTGTGTGTGTGTGTGTGTGTGTGTGTGTGTGTGTGTGTGTGTGTGTGTGTGGGTCCTGCCCCGGCCCCCCAGCTCTGCTCTCCGTCCACAATGAGCCGTGCTCTGAAACATGGAGCCGCGTGATGACAGGCCGATCGGTGGGGGACAATGCGCTGTAATTTGTGAGGGGCCTTGCCGCGAGAGGAATGATGGGTAATTAAGAGGAAGACACTGAGAGACATGGCGGGGGCTCGGTGACAGCCGACAGGCCATTGGCTGTGTGTACCGACAAGCCAACAAACCCTGCTCTGGTTCTCCTATGACAGGCTGGTCCCCTGCTCAGTTTCACACAGACACACAGACACACACACACAGACACACACACACACACACACTTGCCCTGCCGTCCCAACTAAATACCACATACTGATACTAACTGTGTCGTGGCTAAGGGAGCGTATAGTGTTTTTTACTCAGGAAAATATGAAAAATTCAACTGATTTAAAGCAACATTATGCAACTTAAAGTTGATTGTTGAGTCTCCTTTCCTGGCAATCAAATACCAACGCATTTGGGTGAGTCAAACAACCTCAGACATCAACATTTTGACTTCAGTCTGTCGATCAACCAAATGCGTTGGTATTTGATGACCTAGGAATGAGACTCAACAATCCACTAAAAGTTGCATAATGTTGCTTTAAAGGAGCTTAAAGGATAAAGCCACTTTGTTACAATAAGATCTTATGTTCATAATGTCTATGATAAGTTGACATTGCAGTTACAGTGACTTTGCTTTTTTTAGAGGAAAAAATCTGAAAAGTCACTAATAATCCCTCACTGCACAGAATAAATGCCATGTCTTCTCAGCTATGGCAAGTACAAAATGTCAAAGATGAGAGTCCTGTAAACTGTAATGGATGTTTCCAACAGACATCGCAAAAGCCCCCACCCCCCCACCCCACCGGTTAATATTGTTAGCTCTGTCAGCACTGTTGCTGTTGTTTAGTCCTGTTTGTAGATTTTGCACTATTTGCTGCTCGCTGCCAGCTGAGCCACCTCCATGGTGAGAAACATGTGCAGACAAGTTACGCGCTGAATTTCACTGAGCCCCTTTAAGTAATCCTTTTCAGTCTCCCATTGCTCTCTCCTCTAATAATCAATTTGGCTAACCTTGGACTTTGTTTAAAACCTCTCTGACCATGCACTTTAGCAGAATTCTCTTTATCATGGCCACCACTTTCACAGATCAATGCACATTGTTAATGCGACTTCTTTATCAGCATTAGGAAAGGAAACCAATGAAACTCAAGTTGTAATAACCCGATTTCTGTGTGGTATTGACAAACATTATGTCTCATAATTTCATGCACAATTGAGCGAAGGAGCCACTTGTCTCTTGAAAAATATACTCAGTTTATTTGGTACACTGAGCAAAGGATATAACAAGTCTGATATAACAGCCTTTCAATTAATTCAACCTTTGCAAAGCTTATAATGTTTAAGAGTATCTGTCTACCAAAGACTCCCAGAGTAGTGCACTGTAAATATAAGTACATAACAGTAATAGTATCTAATATAGGACTGGGACCCAGTGTCTCTCTGTCTGTGGGTGGGACAGAATGAAATTCAGGTCTTTGTAGGGACCTGAATGAAAGACAAAGGACGCACTGATGCGTTACATATCAAATGATAAGAAGTCTGTGTTGATAGTCCCCTGTGTTGTCAGACTAACATAAAATACACATCTTGTTACCAGATCTCCTATCTCTGAGGACAAAAGCAACATGTGTATAGGCTCACCCATCAATAACAGTCAGCTAGATGGCAACAACTAACACCTGTGAATGTCAAGAAACCCCATATGTGTCTAAAATGTTAATGCATGTTAATATGTGAACACAATGAACATGTAGAAGTGTCTTGCTTGTGTCAGACATGAGCAAGAAAAAAGGAAAAAAACTCAGGAACAAATAACAAAAGCACAGCCCTTTGAAACAATACATTATCAGAAATGACAAAAATAGTTGGTGCAATTCTAAAGGGAGGACAACCTGAATAAAAGATACGTTTTAAAAGAAATTAATAGTGCCTGTAAAATAAAGCAAAGTGCTGGGCTGTCCCATGAGAAATGCAGTGATGATGACATAATATTGTCGCTCCCTCTCCCTTCCTCTGTTCAGAGTATTCACATGAAGTTAGCTTCTGAAAACACTCTCCAAATAGCATTTGGGAAAGTTGCTCAAGATTTGTAGAATGTGTTTCAGTAAAACTTAATAAGTGATATCCTACTTTCCCAGAATTGCCTTGAACTGACTGAGAAAGTGCCAGATTTTTGTTGCAAGCATGTGGCACTGGGATAATCTGAAAAATTTACACAAATGTCCCCTCAAGTTGGAATAACAACTTGGAAAGTTGGCTAAAATTGCAGTCCATGACTTGCCAACTTTTTGGGGGGCTTTTTATGCCTTTATATCATAGGACAGGTTAAGCGTGAAAGGGGGAGAGAGAGAGGGGATGACATGCAGCAAAGGGTTATTACAGGTTATTTGACACAGAGTAACCTAGATTGGTTAAAAAGGTATTTCTTAGTATGAACCGATAACATTTCAGGTGAGGCAATATCTTGGTGGTTTTAGGGAATGCACTGGTGCAAAAACAGCTATCAGTATGTCAACCACCAATGTCATATAAAACATGAAATTACACACTGCTGTTCTTAGAATATCTCTGCACATCTGCACAGTAAAAACTCACAAATAATGGTTACCACTGAACTCCAGTGGAACAACTGGTCGGCCCACAGTACTTAAATAAATGGCTATCGCTTCATTTCCGTTGTAGCTTTCCAGTGAGGACTCAGACTTGCAATCATAAGTAAATGTTATGTTAACAAAGTTATGTACTTAACACATTAGGTTGCTTAGGTTGGGTTTAGGAAAGTAAAGTTACACAGGTTGTGTTTTTGAAAAGAAACATGTTGACGACCTTCCTAAAAATAACTCAGAGTTTACTTAGTTTTCACGAGGGGCACAAACATCGTTCTCCTGGCTAAAGTTCTGTATAGTTTGACCCCTCTACCAGCCAAACCTACCTTGTTTTGTCAATTTTCACTCTTAATACTACTTCCTTCTTTACTCTCCTGTGTGCATTAGTCACATGATTGCAGCCTTCATGATTGCATGGGTTACATACAAATTGCTGGCTCATGATAATGGGGGTTATATATGAATTACAGTGCATTACTTTTTGTAAGTATATGTACAATCTTTCTATAGTTCATACAAACAAATAGTACATACAAACAATGCCGTATTTCAACTGTAAACCTCAGGAGCACAACTAAGTTGGAAGAAATGAAATGGGAACATCTGAGGAGTTTGTGAATGCAAAATAATTTATAAGGATGTATGAGAGTAGAGAGTAAGTGTTTTATAAAAAAACAAGACAAGACAATTTTATTGAAATTTTGAATGATGGACAGTTGCAGCCAAGTCAAAAAATCAGTATCTCTTCCATATTAATAATGGATTTCTGGCTCAATAATTGTAGCAAAATAGTGAGTTATTTTATTCTAGCCAAACAACATAGAAAACTGTATTTCCATGTGACATCACATCATCTACATTTGACCTGTTGGGGAAAAATACACCAAAAAATGCAACATATATTATTCTTGGTAATTTTTAACAGTGCCATGGTGATTTAAGTTGCATTTTTCCTTTGAAAGCAAAATCCCAAATCAATAAACAATGTTTATAACTTCTGTTTTTTATCTAAAACATTTCCATAGTGTATCACAAGAATGTGGCTCTTGCACAAAAAAACACTGTGGTTGAAATCCAATACGAATGAAAAGAGTCATTTAGCCTTCCAGAAAATCTCCAACATTTTCTCTTTCCTTTGCATTTCTTCTCTTCCTCTGCAAACCTTTTCATCTTATGGAGGTTTTACCGCATTACTACAGGGACCTTAAAACCGCAGGACCAAATCCTTAAGGTACACAATACACAGGCTCCGTTCCCACAGACCTCAAAAACCCATATCAGCCCATGTCTGCACATCCCTTCCTTGCATCTCCCTCGCAGCCTGTAAATCACCAAAGCTCAATGCCAGCTCTGCTGAATAAACGTGCTGGAGTCGCTGACTAATTGATAGTGTTACGATCTGAACTGGTTCATAGTGGCGCTAAATTGAAAACACAGGGGGATGTTGGTAGCAAAGACAGGGAGGAAAGGCTTGTGAGGAGAGAGAAACAGCACAGAAGGAGGGAGAGGAAGAGGTTTTGATGAAAGAGAAAGAGGAGGAGGACAGAGAGAAGAGGGTGTAAATAGGATGCTGATAGTTGAAAGGGAGGATCAGCCAGCTGCTGAGGAGGATGTTCAAGGAGAAACAGAGAGTAAAAGACAGGGAGATGGCCTGACAGAGAAGAGAGGAGGCGCAGTATCAGCAAGACAGAGCAGGAAAGGCTTCCAAGTTGTTCTCATAAATATGTCTGCCCTCACAAAAACCAGAGACATCGTCATCTTGTTAAGGACAGACTGAATCCTAGCTGATTCAACGTTGATTCTGTCCCCTCCTGAGATGTGATAACCCAAATTGTGTTGTCAGATAGATTAACTAATTTCAGATGTTCTAATTATTCTATTTTTGACAACTGAAAGAACAGAAAAAAAGTTGTGTGTTTTTCAGTTAACAAGAAAAAAAATCAAGTGCCTCAAACTAAACAAAATATGGGCTTGCCCTCAAGAATGTTTTAGAACAAGCATTTTTTGATTGTTTGCCCACTACGACAGCTCAAAGGCTTTGTCAGATGAAGGAGATGAGTCACATGACTTATGTTGAGATATTCTTGAGTCACAAGTTTGAGCACTTGAGACCTGCTTGACTAACATGTTTAAAATAATTGTCTTGATTTTAAACTTTAAACGGATGACTTGAAAGGACTTCAATAAATTATTTGATTTTTTTTCTAGATATTGAGAAGTTTTTTTTGTTTTTGAAACATGGTTTGATGATTTCTGGTATAATGCGCGCAAATCTGGCAAGCAATTAAGATAAAATGACTCAAAGTTCACTTGGTTTCACATCAGATACAAACTCCAGTCTCCTGGGGCAAAGTCCTGTGTTTGTTTGACCCATCCACCACTTCAACCTGCCCACTTTTGCAGGCTTTCAATCTTTATACTACTTCTTTCTTTATTCCTATAAATACATAGGTCACTTGATTGCAGCCTTCCCAGTTATGTGTTATGGCTCATGATTATGTAATATGTCACTCTAGAGGCTGACATTGTTGTGTTACCTCTTTTGCTTCGGCAATGCTGGCATGCTATCTAAAATCACATTGGAGTGGCATGATGCCGCCGTTCTTTGGTTCTGTGTGACAATGCAAAGGCAGTGTAAAGAATGACTTTGTAGCAGCCCTGTGGTGCGATATTTGTGTACAAAGGGTGATTGTTTGCCACTTTGAACAGTGATCCAATCTTGGGTGGTCTTACTATTCAATGGGTTTAAGGCGCTGACCATGAACCAAAATGTCCTCAGTTTGAGTCCACCTGGAGACCTTTGATGTATTTTACTCCCCATCTCGATCTCTATCTCCATCTCTAGCTCTATCTCTATCTCTATCTCTATCTCTATCTCTATCTCTATCTCTGTCTCTATCTCTCTATCATTTTCTGTCATCTCTCTACTGTCGACTTCCTAATAAATAAATAAATAAAAAGATTGATCCTTTGCGGAGGCTTTTTGTAAAGCTCCATTTTCTTGTGAGGAAAAACATGTGCTCAGCGTGGATGGGGGGCAAACAGAGAGAAATAGATACTTGCAAATTTAAAGTGTAGGCGTCCTCTTAGAGGATGTAGACAGAGAGCGAGAAAGAGATAGAGAGACAGAGAGCTTGATGTAGAGGAGGAGAGGGAGGAAGAGGGGGTTGTCTTTGATCTCGGTGCATGTCTGCCATGCTGTTTTCCTTCAAGGCTTCCTGGTAAGTTTCAGTAGACACCAGCGGGTCCACTCTCAGGGATCGGACGCTAATGGATCAGTTAAAGGGGCCTATGCTTTATGGCCAGGCTAAGTGTTATCATCTGGGGTTAAAGACACTGACCATGGAGCAAACTCCTGCCAGATAGCCGCTCCTCTGGGGGATTACAGTAGGATCTTTGCCAAAGTAAGAAGGCAATTGAGGGAAAGTGGTGCTCATTCTTTGTTTTGTTTTGGTTCATTTATCTCACTTTAGATCTCTTTTTTCTGTCAGGTTTTTTTTCTCATTCTCTCTGTTTCTGTCCACTTCGTCTCTTGTTCTCAGTACAGACACACATCAGGGAATACCTCTCTAAAGCTTCCTGAACGCTGTTTGAAACCATTTGTCAGTTGCGCAAGACAGAAAGCTGACGATGGATTCCAGAGGTTGAGGTGACCCCTTTCATATAGCAGTTTATCCGTGGGACCTGTCAGGGCCGACTGCTTCAAATAGGACGCAGGGCCCGTCAGATAAGGATCACAGAGACAGAGACATGCCTCCTAAAGTGATCGTTCTCCGTCTGTGTTTTTGTTTAACGAGCGGGCCGAGGGCTGGATTGACAGCTCATAGGTTCGCTCTAATTGAAAGTGATAGATTCAGTCATTAAGTTAATTGGCAGCTGGTTTTGATCAGGACCTGTCACAGCCACTCAGAGATTTTATGGCATAATTTTTGTAGTCAATTGGGAAAGTGAATACCAGGTCTGTGAGAACGCACCGGACCTTTCAGTTGTGGCTTTTCATCACGTCATGTTAACAGCATGTGCTGTGCCAACGTGTCGCTACTGACGCAAAGGCAACATGGATCAGTGGGCCAGGTACGGCCTGTTTACAGCTGCCGTTAACTTAATGTGTGAGTTTCACAAATCAAGTCTGTAGTCGTTGCCTTTGTATTACATAAAATGACACTAAACTTTAGTCTTGTTTCTATTTTTCACATGAAAACTAGAAAAAAGTACAAAACCTTCCAAAATTCATGCAGCAATTTGATCTGAAAAGACAAGTCTCATTGTCTCTCTCATTGTCAACAAATTTAATGAAAAGAACAAAACAAACAATTAAGTGATCTTTCAAACTAAAAAGTGACACCTCTAGACACAGTCTGATATATCTTATTTCCCTTTGCCTTAGATATTTGTTGTTGTCCAAAACTATTAAAAACATTTTAATGATCTACTCTGTCCACTGGGTGACATCTGCCCTCATAATGATGGATTTAAGTGACTAGATTTTAAGTCAGTCCCACATAATGCCCTCCTGCTGCTGGAAATACTCACTAAAGAATCAAATGTCTATTAATCCTTAGCTTGAAATAGTCCCCAAATACGTATTATTTCCTCCTGTTTGAGTAACTTTTGATAAATACTGCAGTATTCTGCTGTTCTATGAATTACTGAGCCTTTTTTAAAAGTCAAATTATGTTTGTGACCTAGTTTTTCTTACTTAAAATGCTGCTTACTCTGGTTCTACTTTGGCAACACATCGCACATCTCCAAACTATTTTCAGTGCAACACAACCAGTTTCTTAGGCTTGATTAGGGCTCAATAGGCACCCTAAATATTGTTGACACTCGCAGTATATTGGAATATTTTTCGTGCTCCATCTACCATTTTGCTCACTTGCTGTATGTTTGGAAGAGGTAAAATTCAGTTACAACTGGAACTGTGTTCCAAATAAAAAAAAACAGTGTTTGTTGAAAACATTTATTGAAGCTAGGAGCACCAAAAGTAAAGTTTAATTCACTCCAATGGGGTTGGAGACAGTTATCTCAAATTAAACCAAAAGTATCTGTGCGGCTGGATCACAGACTTCGTGTATGTGAGATAAATATGTATTATTCTCAATTAAGGTTCACCAGTCCTTTAAGGTAAAGCGAAATGTAAATGTATCTCTCTCCAACAGTAATATCATTTTAAATATATTGAAGACCTGATAAAAAAAAACAAACATCCTCACGCTGACTTTACTGTTTCTTTATTTGTCAAACTGTGACTCAGGAGAAGTCGCTGTCTAAACCTGAGAAAGGTCCTTGTAACACACCAAAATATCTCAGTCGAGTAGGAGAAGGGACCTGTCGTAAAATAGGCAATAACACGTGTTTCAAATTGGCCATTGGTTATAGATTGGTTTACAAGGCTGGCAGGTTATCGGCCCAGTGGCATTTCCCCGTGTTGATAAAGCACTAGGGAGTTGTGGGTCAATTAGTTTGCCACAGCAGAAATTCCTGCAGACAGCCAATTAAAGCTCCCGGCCTGCAGTCATGAAGCACGCTCTTCCTGTTGACGGCTCACGCAGTTATTCTGAGCCCCCGGCAGCTCCTTGCTCCTGCCGGTGTAAAATCTTATTCTGAGTCCAGTGCTGTGAAGAGGACATTTTTGGAAATCTCCATAGATATCTGACATTACATTTAAAAAAAAAGCTGAGGCATGTGTGTTTGTGGGTTATTCCTTACAACACAGTGATTGAGTTCCTTATTTTCTGCTTTTAAGTCACTGAGTACGCAAAAGATAAACACAACATATAAGGAAATAAACAAAATCAAAAAGGGTTAAAAGGAGTTCATGTGTTCAAAGGAGCAGTGAGTGCTCAGGGATGATTGGAGTGTAGGCCAAAGTGGTGCAGCGGAGACAAAAGACGACAGGAGATGATTGCAGGGAATCAATTTTCCATTCTGCTCGGTCTGCCATCGTCACAATGGCCTCCGAGAGCAAACCTATCCTCTTCAGCGAGGAGGAACAGCTTTTATCTTTTTCCCTTTGCTTCTGATTTAAGAAAAAAAGTGCTCGCTGTCACAAGCTTTTATTATGAAGTCTTTTGTACACGTACGGGCTGCAAATTGTTGCTTTTGTGACGTGACGCAAACAGAGCATAACAGTAAACATTGGTCCACTGTGGTATGTCAGTGGAGAGGCTCTTTGTGAAGAGTAGTGGCTGAGTCACAAGCTGACGTGTGTGTGTGTGTGTGTGTGTGTGTGTGTGTGTGTGTATGAGTGTGTATGTGTGCATGAGTGCGTATGTGTGTGATGAATGAAAATTCACTTTTGTTCTTTAGTGATCATCATCATCCTGATAAAACCAAAATAAAGACAGGATGTTTTCCCACACACGTACCTGTGTCATACCTTTTATTTTATGGTTGACATTCTGATCAGACATCATCGGTGCTGTGATCGCTGCTCAAAAAATGTAATATATTACTTTCTTTTCAAAATTTTGACTTTGCATGTGCTATTCTGGTACTGAACTGATCTCCGGTAAGCGTAGCTAAGACTAGAAATCTTGCAATTTTTTAAAAAAATTAATTGTAACTGTTGCCTGAATGGTATTTTCCTGAGGATATGTCTCAAAGATTGAGTATCCATTGTGGAGATAGACAACATTTTATCCGCCACATATCCAGCCATTTTGGGTTTTTAGCTGGTGTAGGGCTACAGCTATTCTGCAGCTGAGGAGGGCTCACTTTTGGTTGCCGCTATTTCCTGGAGCTTCACGTTGTTGAACTGTCTGTCGGAAAAGATTTTTCAAGACTTTTTAGGTCATGTTTTTCACAGTTGAAAGAGTTTTACTAGAACTACCTGCAGCAATAGTCTTCTAGTCATGTTTCCTCTCGACAAAACCAAACGAATGGAAATATTTCTTGCTGTTGAGATAAGCGTTTATCATCTTCCAAACTATGGCTTGCTGCTTTGTGCAATGTATTCTCACAGAACGGTTCATATGATGTCCTACAAAAATGCATGCACAACAGCTTCTACGATATCCTACGAATTAGCGCCCAACGAATGACAGTGTCCTTAAAAGTTCATTCAGAGTTCATATGGTTCCAAACATGTCTCTTCACGGGAAAGTCCTGGGCGAAAGTCCAGTGTTCTGTGACCAATGCACCACACGAACCTGCCCCGACGCTCCATGGGACCGCCTTGTTGTTAACCTGCATTCTACGATGGTCATGTAATAACAGCCTAATATGGGATATGCATAAATTTGAGTGCATTCATTTTTTGTAGGAAAACGTATGAACCGTTTTTGTAAATAACCAGCTTTGTGATGTGCATGTGCATGTGCATGTGCAGTTCTAAGTACATTTCGACTTGTAACTGGGAAAAGTAATATTACTGCTGTAATGCCTTACTGGGAACACTTACTGCCTGACGCTGACATGATCACCCATTTTGCAGAAAGTGTAAAACTTCAAAGATGAACCATATAATTCGATCATATTCACGCTGAAGAGCAGCCTATCTGTCTGAGTGCCAGGGGCCTCAAATAAAACTAAGTCGGTTCCAGGGGATCGCTATCGTCCTCGCGGCTATAACTACATGCACAACCACTTATGATCACTTATAACAAGTCTATGGACACGGCAGGCGTCAGCTGATCCACGCCGACAGGCACAAGCAGCGGCACCCTGGGAGAATCCCCCTTTAAAGCCCAATTATCTCGAGGAGCCGGTGTCGTTTCAAAAAGGCCAACAGTAGAAGATGTTGGCCCCTGATAAGCGACACATGTGTTCCATCACACTTAATTGAAGCAGGGTTTCCTGAAAAAGAAACAACCCTGGAGCGAAATGACAAAACAAACAGATTTAAGGACATAACAACTGTATTTGTAATGGGAACGTTTTTCATGGTGCATGGAAATTGCTTTTCGTTGGGCATATTTCTTCACGAAAAAGTCATAGTTTAGCACAGCATGGTGAATGTGTTTCTGAGTATTTCTCCTTTTTTTTTTTTTTTTTTTTACTGGACATCATTCTGTCTTGGAGAGCGCACCATGACGATAGGTTTCCAAACCTTCCCAAATTTGATTACAGGTCTGCAAAAACCTCAAACAATGCCGTGGCAAGCATGTCACTTACGGTCACAAGCCAAAGTCCTTTTCTGTTTTTTTCCCCTTCTTCTCCTCTCTCTCTTTTCTTTTCATCCTTATGATCTAAAGTTAAGAATAAAGACATAAGTCATGTGTTTTAACAGGAAACACGCATAACAAATTTACAGTAAGAAAAAAAAGCAGTATGGAGGGGAAATAGATAAAACTTGGTTTGTGTGTAATGTAAACAAAAAAGCAGCTTATAGTGGCTTTAATTTGGGGAAGAGATTGTCAAATCCCTACTCGGCAGTTACATCATCTTTTGTGTTTGGACGCACATATAAAAGTTTGTATTTTAAATCATTTTAAGGAGAGAGTCTGAGAAAAGAAAGCTGAGAAATTTAGTTATGCTGATGCAGTTATATTAAAATGCAGGAGCCAGGGTATCCCAGTCTATTCCCAGGATCTGTAGGATGTATTTAGCATTTACAATCTCTCATTTACGGGGATATTATTACCTCTCTGGCACCGAGCCCCGTTTTTGGAATCCCTCCCTTTAATGTTAAATCATGTGGACATTAAAGTCTTTCCTTGACTTACAAGACATGACATCTCTGGAAACATACAACCCAGGTCAAAGATGGAGCTCGTTAAAGGATTGCACACGACCACAAATTCACAGAGAGAAAAAGGGGATAAAGAGAAAAAAAATGTTTAGTTAACTCAGACTTCAGTCGTCGGGGGGAAGCGAGGCTTTGTAACCGGCCCGCTGGAGATGAGAGACAAAGACAGTTTTGTGCAGACTGCTCAATAAGGCTCCCCTGTCGTACTCACTTTATCACAGGGAAATTGTGTTTGTTATCGACAATGGCTTTTAACAAGCACCACAAGCATGGAGGGGATATGACTGTAAGGAGATAAAACCTCAGAATAACGCACACTGTACTTTCCGCCCTCTGATGTTAAATTAAGACCACATTTTTAAAAAGGTCAGATATGATTAAAAGCCACTGCGTGCAGCTTTTTGAACTGTTTTCCGCTGTTTTCAGTGGCACCTAAGTGATGCAATATTGGCTCTTTTTCTTCTTCTTTTTTTTTTTTAATCAAGCAAATCATCCCTCCTTTCTCATGGCTTAGGTATTCTACCTTTAATCATCACTAAACAAACTAATGTAAAACATGCTTAATACACATCATTCAGCCAACGATTCTCACCTACAGAGTACAAAGAAATCTCAAATTGACTTGCTCGGTCTTCACAGCATCCACAGCCAAGAATCAGCCAGGCGTAACTATAGCTAACTATTTGTCTCATTAACTGCAGTTTGTATCCAATTAAACCAAGCCAGGGGGACACTTAATGACCCCACAGGCGAGCAAATTACAGAGTTTATATTGTGATCTTTAATTAGACTTTACTAGCAGATTTGGAAAAAAGTTATTTTAAAGTTTTCCGTAGAAATTCAATAGTCCACAAGACGAGTTTACGCATCCCATAACTGCTCAATAATCCCATTCGTTTCATTTGGAGCTTTTTTTCCCCCTCTCTCTCTCGCTCTGCTAAATTGCCCAACATCATGATGCAATTTGGGTTTTTTAATCACCGTTTTAGCAGTTACAGCGCGGCTGTCCGATTTCCTGCAACAAAAGTGTGTAGTGCCATTAGTGCGAGTAATTTCACACAGCAGGCCTCCAGTTGTGCATGCGAACGGACGAGGAGAAAACAACAAGGTTCACAATGGAAAACCTGAGCTAATGTCCTCGATCGTCCCACCTTGTTGTGGTTGCTCTCTGGGGCAATTACATTCTGTAGACATTACGGGGGGGCAATGTCTGCAGATGGGATGCAATCTGTGTTGTTTTGCGGGGTGTGTGTGTTTGTGTGAGCTCACACTGGATTTCAGGTGTGTTTAAAGTCATAATGTGGCATGCTGAAATGACAGTCCCTTAAGATTTCCCTAAGTGGGTCTGGAGGAGTGCTGGAAAGTTATTGCAAGGTCAGCGGTGAGTCATGGAGCTGATGGCAGCCCACTGGGGAGTATGGTGCAGCGCTGGGATAGTTTGCTACTGTGTCATCGTTGCATTAAGGGATGTCAAGGTCGGGCTTTTTAAGTGTTTCCACAAAGGATCCCCTCTTCTCTGCGCCGGGCTGCACAAGTCATTCTGTGGACAACCACGCACCTATAGTAAAGTGTATTTTTACACACACTCAGGGCCATATGCCTGACAACACGAGGGCTAACCTCACCATTTTTTGGCTCGCTCCACCTTTCAGTCGGACGCAGAAGTCAAACAAGCAAAGCCACGCAGCGGGTCAGATATTGAAAATTGTGCACTTATAGAGTGAAAAGCAAAACAGAGAGAAATTCTTGTCCTGTTTTAAACTTTGTCTTATATAAACGCAGCCAGGGCTGGGGTGATATCTGATAAAATAGATCAAAATTACATTATTGGCTTTTATAGCCCACTGAAAACATAGCCCAAAGGTATGCTATTTGGCAGAGAGCAGCTCGTAATATGTCTAAGAATTGTTACCATCTGGCTTGACTGCAGGGAATGCTTCTCTCTTAAAAACCTCAAAGTCAAAATGATACAAGTAAAACGCAGCATTCATAACCAGGTTGGCTTTTTACGGACGCCTGTCCACATCGATTTGGCTCCACAGTGTCTTGACGATAACCCATGCTATTTAGAAGTAATCTTGTTTTTCTCCTAAAACTGGGTTTCACCGTTTTTCCCTGATGCTACAGCATCCGAATATAATGTTATATTTGAAGCCTGAAATTTCCTTTCCTAAAGAGGAGCTGTTCTTTGGGAAATTCATTCTTTTTGGTCCTAAAATGCAATCCTTTGGCATCATGTTGTAGAGATGTAAAAGGAAACAGGTATCAGTTTTAAGTGTGCAAAAACACAAACAACACTATATGCAATCCCTCTGTCTGGACAAGAAATGTTATCCCCTGACATTTTAACCCCTTTTCTCTGAGCTACACCCTTCTAATCGCACTCCTGTACACAGTTTCAGCCCCCATTACCTTATTATGAGATTACAATGTCAATGTGCTCAGAATTGTGACAATTACAGTAAGTGGTGGAGTAATTTTCGGCATTAAAAGGGGTCTTTGTGCGCTATGTTGCTGTATATTTCCGTGGCCTGTCATAGGTTGAGAAAGGGCGTTCTGGCGTCAAGTCAAATACATTCTCATATGTTCAATACGATCAGCAGGTATGCAGATGAATGTGTGTTGTACGGGAGCATTATGCCCCGTACACATACAGAGATTCACATTAGCAACACCCCATTTGAGAGTCACACTGACAAGCTGCCGTGAAGCAGGAATCCCTGTGTGTGTGTGTGTGTGTGTGTGTGTGTGTGTGTGTGTGTGTGTGTGTGTGTGTGCGCGTGCGTGCGTGCGTGTGTGTGTGTGTGTGTGTGTGTGCCTGTGGCATATGAAACATGACTCCCTGTTTAGCAGTGTGAACCGTGGGGGAGAGTGAAAGGGGGGAGACTGTTTTCTCAATGCCTCCTTGACCTGTCACTATTGATGATGTGTGTATGTGCGTGGATGCGTGTGCACGTGAGTGTGTGAGAATCCGGCAGACATCTACAGGGGGACAGCCGCCCCCTAACCCCCCCCCTGCCGATATCCTCTCATGCCACCACCACCCCCCCTTCCCTCTCCTCCCCACCTCCCTGCCTCCTCTCCTCCCCTCTCCTGGCGCCCCGGTATGAGAGAGAAAGCTGTTGTTAATAAAAAGTTTTCAAAGAATGGGATGAAAAGAGAGGTGAAATTGAGCGGCCCTGGCCGTATTATTTCTTCTCCGTATGGGAGCTGGCCTCTCGCGGTCTCTCCGACGCTCTCGGACCAGGAGGGGGTCGCTGGCTCGGTGACCATTACTGCCCCGGGGCCAAAGCAAATGATTTGCCTCTCTGAGGCTTCAAAGGGGAGCAATTACACTTAAGTAACCAAATGAAAAGATAGCCCAGCTTGGCAGCAGTTTGGGGGAAACAGTGGAGGCCTTTGAGGGAAGAGGCACCACACCTCAGGAGTAATATGTAACAGCTCGCATCACAGAGAGAGAAAAAAAAGAAAAAGAAGAAGAAAATAAACAACAGAATATTCAGCCACCGAATTCAGAAGAGAAAGGGTGCTGAAAGCTGCCCAAACCAAAACAACAACATCATTTAGAGTGGTTTACCGATCCAGCCGATAGCTTTTAGAGTAATTGTGGCTGTATAGAAACACACCCAACCACTGGCCACTTTGGCATGTCGCATAAACACATATGCAGCATTATATTGTGGCAAATTTGAGAGAAATTAGATATGAATATTGTTTTTATTGTTCAAATGTGCTGTGCTACATTTTCACTGCTTTGTTTTTGTTTGTTGAGATAAGCCTCAGAAAGTGTTTCTATGATGCTTGTGTTTGTTTGTGGATATTGTAATTACTGTACACGCAAATCTGAAAAAGATATATAAACGTCTTGCATCCTATTGAGAAGATGACACTAAAACAAGATATAAACCCCCCCTGCGCTGATTTAAACTGCAATGAAAAACATTCATTGCAATCTTGAGAGCCATGAATTGCAGTCCTGTGAGTGGCACACATAAAGTCAGCCTCTCCCCACTGATAAAAGGCTTGGAAAAAGGCCCTATTGAGTGAAGTGGAGACTGGGAGTTTGGTAGGGGAGCTCACCTGTGGAGAGGAGTCTATAGCTGCATAGAAGGCCCAACAGCTGCCAGGGTTGTAAGTCTAGGCACCTAGCGGAGCCGCAGAATGGGAAATGCGAGGCACTCTTTCAATGCACTGCCACTTAGTAACAGAAGGCATGTGCCAAACTTGCAGAATGAGAATGAAAACTCCCCCTTTGGAGTTCACTAAATATCAGCAGCGACTCTCTTTTTATCCCCTCCCCTCCTCTACCCCCTCCTCTCTTTTCTCCCTTTCCTTTAGTCTATTATAATTCCTCCATAAAAGAACAATGGTTGACTGAAAGACCCCCAAACCACAGAGATATACCAACAATCGGCAGGGAGAAGGAAAAAGGGGGGACTCAGCTGAAGTGTGGAAGCCATCAATTACTGAGGGCCTAAAGTTAACATCCCAGCAGGATATATGCATTAGAATGCAGATATGGGCAGGCTATGGGCAGCAGATGCCTAGCGGAGCGGTCAAAAGAGCATCCTGAGCTCGTGAGAGGACATATGCAATGTGGGAGACTCTCCCCTCTCGCCTCAGAATCTACAGAAGAATAGAAAATTAAATTGAATGATGATTGTAGCAGCGGCTCAAAGGATCCATTGTGTGGAACTAACTGGAATTATGGGTTTGAAATGTGACAAACAACTGACATCTCACATAAAGGATGCCAACGCACATGGCTGTGGTGCGGCCTCAATAAATCTCACACATCAGCAGCGAGATGGCTGTGGATGTGGAGTTTTGACGCTGCAACAAGTGGCCCTAAACGCACCGTGATTCCTCCACATGCACTGCCCTAACAGGATTTTCCCCTCTCACTGCATCTCTCTATTCTGGCCGCTCAGCAAGACTCAGCCCTTTGGGCTTCCTCGCGCTGCTAATTTACACTAGCCTGCAGGCTACCTTCACAGTCAGAACACTGCAATTGTATTTTCAGGCTCATTAAGCAATAGCACCAAAAAAAAGGGGGAGCTCTTACCCCCCGTCTGCTTTCCCGTCCACACTCTGTTCAGCAGGAGAGAAAGGGGAAGAGATAAAAGGTGGGATAAAGAAATGGAGCAAAGTGCTAAATTATAGTTGTGAGGCTCGATCACGTTGTTTGTGTTTACTACCACCTCAGTTGGTTTGGGAGGAGGGGGAGGAGGGTCTGCACAGTCGCTGCTCCCCGATCTTCTGAGAACCAATCCGGCTGCTCGGTAGCAGTCCCATTCAGGATCAACCCATGCTTGTTTATTTGAAAGAGACCCCGCTTTTTAAACTTCCCACCCTCTCCATTGTCCCACTTCTCACGGGGAGGACTTTGAAATTGTAATCTCAGGATATTCAAACACACACATTTGTTCTGACCTTTGGTGACTGCAATAACATTATTACTATCAGGACAGGCATCGCCAATTTGGATCCATGCCACTTTCGGCAAATGCTTTGACCCCAACGCTTTTGTCGACTTATAAAAGAGTGATTTGGCGAATTAGATTCAAAAATGAGGGCTGAAAACTGGGGACAAACTTCTTTTTTTGTTATTAAAACTAAATTAAAGGAAATTATGGTCTGAGCAAATTTATATTTACCTGCATGCAGTGGTGGATAAAGTAAGACATACATACTTGAGTATAAGTACAGATATCTCACCAGAAAATGACTTTGGTAGAAGTTAAAGTCATCTATTAAAATATTACTTCAGTAAAATTAGTATCTCGTATTTAATGTATCAAGGTATCAACATTATTTTTTTTATATATTTAATATACTTAAGTATTGAAAGTCAAAGTACAAGTAAATGCTGGTATTAAAAAAGTAAGTACTCAGAATTTGGAAAGGTTTATTTCTTTGTAACATACATAAGGTCTTTTTTTTTTTTTTTTTTTTACAATTTAAGGGATTTGAAGAACAAAATCCAGTTTGTCCTTCCATCTTACTCCTTCAGATGTCTTTCCCCACCTATCCTATTTTGTAGTAGGAAACTAAAATGCTTAGATGAAATGTAGTGGCATAAAATGTAAAAGTAAAATACAGACACTCCCAAAAAAATACTTATACTGTAACAAAATATTATTACTTTATTATATTACACCACTGCTTGTGTTATCAAAAGTGTGTGATTCCTTCAAGAAATACAGGAAAACATTTAAATTTCCTGTAACCAACTTATTTAGTGTGTTTTTCAGTGTTACAATTTGTGAAGATATAAAATCGCCAATGGTGGAAAAAAAAGAACACTTTTAATTGTCAAACATTTTCATTTACGCACATTTTACTTTGTGGAAAGACATATTTTCAATGATAAAACATAATGACACAAAATTATTTTATCAGTTTCTGTCATAATTGATGTAATTATCATTTTATTTCCCTTGTCAGAGGGATACAATGATACATCAACATCAAATTTCCAGTGTAACCTATCTGCCCTTAGGTGGAATTTGAGTACATGATAACTGTGAATTCGCCTGCATTCAACTTCAAATCATCATGTCATTAAAGTTAATGATAAAATGAAACAAGGAGAGGAAAATTGGTTGCAACAAATTTCATATTTTCTCCTCGCCTGCTTTAAACACCACCTAATGCATTTTTATGACCTGCAAAAGAAAAGATTTCATATAATATACACCAAATTGCTGTAATTTATACAATAGTTTGCTGGTTTTGGCCTCCCTGGGATTTGAAGCCAGCAGTAAAAGAGAAAATTGATGCTGCTGCCTTAAGTTTTTTTTTCTTTCCTCAAATCTACTGCATCACCGCTTTGGCTGCTAAGCGCATAAGAGATTGTGGCGACATTCTTGGGTTTGTGAATGAGACCACAGAGTAGCCACACAAAGTTCCTCGTCCCCAGTCTTCGACCTAACTCGCCCACTCGCATTGTCTCGAGACTTTCCTCAAGAATGTGGATTTCTATGGCCGACGGCAAGCCAGACAAAATTGCCAATTGCATTGTCACCTCTTGTGGTTTTTCCTCCTCAACGATCTGCATTGGCAGCAGAGTTCAGGAGAAACCCTCTCTCAATGAAAACATCTGTTTTTGAAGATGCTGCAGAGGGAAACGCTGTTAGACCCTTCGGTATATGATAACATTAATTTCAGCTTCAGTCACAGATGAGACAAATAAACCCTGTTGTGTTTAAGTTAAAAACAGCAGCTATAACACGGCGGGACGCTCCATCCCCTGATTGCTTTTTTTACAGTCCAAAAAACGACGCCATGATGAAGGCAGCTTGCTTCCTCTGCTTCGGCACGGCAAGACTTATTTCCCTCATTACCCTGCATTCAAACACAGGGCGCTGTGATGCCGCAAGAGGAAGTGGCTTTGGCAGAAAATGTCAAACCAGCGTTTAAATGCAGGATTGAAGCGGGTCTGATGTGGATTGGATCAACTTGTTAAGTCAAATGAAAGGTCAAGATATTTTTCCACAGCATTGAGCAATCCTCGGAGCAGCTATTTAAACTGCTTTAAAACAGAGAGTGCCACACTGGTCACCTTACGAGCCGAGGCATCGACCAAGGCTGGAAATTAAAACAATACAAAGATAAATGGTTACCTCTTGCTTTCACGTGGAAATGAAGACCCCACAGAAATGTCCCTTTCTTCCAAAACAAGTGAGAGTGACGTGTCGGGATGATGCTAGGAGTAGCACGCTCACATGTCCCCGTCCACTCTGTGCTGTCATGTCAGCAAAGTGTCCATCTCGTCGAGGCCTGCAGCTACAGGTCTTTGTGCTGCTGTCGACACATCTCACAGGGATTGGGTTCCACATCTCGCTCCTCTAAATGATGTGTTTGTTTGTTGGAGGGCCTCACTACAGCAGGGAATTCACACATTGTTGATGGGAAGACAGACACCAGCTCACCTGGACTCCCACAAAGTCTGAGTTCATCAGCTGGTGCATCCAAACAGGGCTCCACGCTAACGCTTTTCCCCAAGAAGTACATGTGCGCCAAAGAAAATTAGGAGTGCAGTTCAAAATGCTCCAATATGGTGTTTGTTAAACCATTAATTGCATACATGTTTATGCTATGCGTGCATCTGCGTTCCTTCTCCTTGTGTATTTTACAAGTTTTTGCTATACAGTTGTAGCTGGTAGATGAAAAAATCGACTGGCCAAGCATATTTTTTTTTTACCGGCCAAAATGATAATTGCCTTGTTTTGGTTTCACATATACATTTGTTTCAGTACATTTCATTGAGATGATAGTGTATTATGTTGAAGGCAAACTTAAGCCTCCTCTGGTATAAGCAGTGATGCACTCTTCATGTCGAATGCTTTTATTGTGAAAGGTAAGAAGCAGTGATGGAATGCAGCAAAGTACATTTACTCGAGTACTGAACTTAAGTACAAATTTGAGGTGCTTGTACTTTACTTGAATGTTTTCTTTTCATGCCCTTTATACATACTTACTCCATTACCCTTCAGAGGGAAATATTGTACTTTTTACTTTACTACATTTATCTGGATGCTTTAGTAACTTTACAAATGAACATTTTATAAGAGTTTATAAAATACTGTGTTTTGTAATAAATTAAATTACCAATTTCTACAAGTACACATGCAGCAATTAGCTGATTACTGAATCAGTCCATTGACAGAAAACTGATGACCAACTTTTTTGATCAACATTTAAATCTTTTTCAGTTGTCTTCAAATCATTTTAAAGTTGTTGTTTGCTTTTTTTTCAGTTTTTTTTTAAATTAATTTTGAGTTTTCTGGATGGATATATTTTTTCTTTTTGATAATTTTAATGTTTTGGGGTGCTTTAATAATTTTGAGTTTATTGGGTGTTTTGTTTTTCATAAAGATTTTTTTCTGAATTGGGTACTTTTAATACTTTAAGTACATGTTACTGATTATACTCACTTACTTTTACTTCAGTAACAGTTTCAATGCAGTACTTTACTGTACTAGTAGCAGTGCATTTCTACAGGATGGTATCAGTGCTTTTACTTAAGAAATGAAGTGGAGCTAATGCAGTGCTGTTGAGAGTTTGCCATCTTGGTTCAAACTTTGGGGCCTCTATGTTATTATTTCATAGAGTTATGAGTATTTATATATATATATATATATTCCTGAGTATGCGTGTGATGCTAGCTAGCAGCAGAACAGCGGCAGGCGATAGTTTTGCGGATCAGCTGATGTCCCCTACAGTAAAAGTCTTCTAGTTTTAAAAAAGTTTGCGTTTTTGTCACCACATTTCTGTTACTCGCACACAGCGCTCCTAAATTATTTGTCCAGTTTGCACAAATCAATTTTTAGGCGCAAGTGCGAGTGAACAGCTCCTGCTATAGAGCTCCGCTAAAGAGTCTTTACTGGATTGTCTTTTAAAAAAACAAAACAAAATGAGAATCATGTTATGAGCATATCAAATTGTTTTCTCACATAGCTTACCGTGGCCCTTTGCTCGTTTCAAAATGGCTAAGTGGTTTCATCGAGTACTGAAAACGGCCCCCGCACATACTCAAGAAGTTTTCTTTCCTGGTGCCAGCTGAGGGGAAAGTGCTTCCCATCGCGCTTGCACCGACCTTGACGGACAGATCTGCTTTCAAACTCACTAACACCTTCTGACACAGCTCACTCGCCTGCATGCTGTTACAGAAATGTCTTTCGGGGTAGGGGAGAGGGGGCCCCAAAGCTAAATACACCGGACCAAACACCAGGGGAGGAGAGGCAACTGTACTTCTTGTGTAGATTTATCTCTGGGTGTACCTGTATCGGATGAATCTCCGTATGAATCTGTGTGCTCCGTGGGGCCGACTCTCATCCCCGTCTTGCACGACACTGCAGAGACGAGATGGAGGGAAGGGTACACGGTCGCTGGGGTTTAAACCCAAACCAGCTGGGTGATGAGAGGCCTTGGTGTGTGAGGAGGAGACAGAGGGCCGGCTTTGTCAGACAGAAAATTAAGGAGCAGACTCGACATCAGGATTTACTCAAGTTGAATCATCAAGCGCAGTTGGGCCTCTTACCTGAGGAAGGGTTAACTGCTCTTTGCACCTGAAGGCTTTTACCATTAGTGAGCTCAATGAAGTGTTTTGACAATCAAGCCATCTTTTTGGTCGGTCTTTGCTGCAGATGCACAACAGTCATCTCAGGCTGCAAAACAACCAACAGCTTGAGGTTTCAGAACAAGTCGAAAGGTTAATTATTTATTGTTTCATCTAATTAAGCAATTAAGTACCAAAAGGACTAATAAAGTAATTTGGTGAAGTGAAAGAGGAAGAGAAAAGTGACGTTCTCAGATTATCCTCCACCACAGATCAATCCACCTTCCCACTTAAGCACTTCTTAATTGTATATTTGATAGTGTTGATGAGTGTGCACCTCTCAGTGGGGTCTTCCGGGAGGTCGCAGCATGCTGCTGACACGTTTAATGTGATATCAGCTTAGACATGTTGAAAGGGAAGAATTTAGATGACAGACATCATTAGGGAGTTTACGTCTCCTGTTGCAAAATGACGAGCTCCTAAATCGTTATTTTTTGATAAAGACGAATTGACTGGGCTTTCGGCTGCTTCACCACACCTCACACAAATATTGTACGTTTGACTCCATTCCATGCATCTAGTTGCTCTGCAGATTAAGACTTTATTTACAAAAACATAGGATCAGCCTCTAAAACATGTATTATTCTACTTTTAACTGTTCAACAGTGTATAACAGTGATGCTCAACTTACAGCCTGTGGGCCAAATCAGGACTGCGATAGGGGGCAAGGTGGCCTGCAAAGGCCACCCCCCTATCAGATTAGAGTTTGTTTATCAAAAACAGTTTCAGGATAGGATACTCGCACCTCTGTTGCCCCGAATGCCCTCAAATCCTAGAAACGCCCCTGTGTACACCTGACCTGTACAGGGCTGCTACAACTGGGTTTTCCCTAAAATTAAATTATTTTATCTGACAAGTATTGGTAATATTAACTGGCTGCTGGCCTGCTGTCATTTTGCAGAAGACGCCCCCGGACAGAGCAAGCTGAGTCAACCACAACCACAACAGTGAAATACTGAAAACATGTTCATGCAACTGTTATAATTATCCAATAATGTCTATGACTTTTACTTTAACATTTTAAGTACCTTTTGCAGATCAGCTTTGGTACCTTTTTTTAATGCAGGACTTTAGTAACAATGTGATTTTTGAATATTAATACTGGCCATTACAGCAGATCTTATTTAGCAAATACTGATTGCTGAGCACAATAATAGCATCTCTGAAAAAATGTTACATTGATTCTATAAATTCACACAAGAATTAACTTAATTAAATTACTTTTTAGATTTAACAAAAAATAGTTTCCAGTTGTTGTGAAGTTCATATGATGATGTTGAATTATTTCTGTAAACGTCATCATTTTAATTTTTAAAAAAAAAAGAAAAAAGAAACATGTCCACATAAATTAAATTCCTCCCCCATCACTCTCAGACGTGAAACAGTTAACTGTCAGCGCCTGCTTCCTGCTGCAGCTCCATGCAGTGGACTATGAAATATTTGGAGGACAATTGGTTAAGTGGAGTTAACCGTTGCCTTTTTCTCCCCGAGGTATCCTCCTCTGTGATCCCGCCGAGCCTGGCGCCTCGCAAAACACAACTTGTCTGGCTTATTAAATAGTATGACCTGCAGAAAGAAAATGCCTGTTGCTTCTCAACTGAGGCCATTGTGAAGCGAGAAGAGCTCATGACAGCCCTTAAATTGCTGTAATGCTGTGTGACCAACAGTCATACCTAATCAATTTCTAACGTGGCTGCGCACCTTTTCTTATCGGATTTGAGGCTGAGCTTAATTGTTTTACTCGTTTTTGTTTTTGTTTTTGTTTTTTTCAATTGTGAGTCATTTGATCATTTTATGAGGCATGTTTGTTTAATTGAAAGGGTATTTTTTTTCTTTGTAGATTTTAAGAGGCGTGATTTAAGATGTTTTCCTGTTTTCCCCTCTTCTTAGATGCTTTGATATTTCTATGTGACTCTTTTCTGCTCACATGAGGAGAATAACTCATCTCATAGTACCGATGGAGTGCCCGGTTAATGGATGTAAATGGTCAAGAGAGTCCTCCCCACTGGTTAATTGCGCTAAAATTGGTCTAAGCTACTTTGTGAAACCATCAATGGCCCCGCACCGCATGGGGTCTGTATGATTAACTTCTCCTTCCTTTCAAAGGCCTCTTGATGTCCCTCGGAGGGCGACGAGCCAATCAAACCCGCACTCTCTGACGTCACGAGGCCAACGTGACGAGCTGATTGGTGGGAGCAGGGCGGGGGGTACAGCCCCTGTCCTTTTATAGACGACCCCGTACAGCGCGTAAAAGCTACTGGGCACAGCTGACAGCGCCGGAGACGCACATCGGACACAGTTACGCACACAGTCCTCTGAACGGGCCGCTCGGAGGTGCATGGCCCCATCCCCTTGTGTCATGATGAATCCTGTGCAGGGGTCCCAAGACTGTCCCAAACAGCTCCATCAAAAGGAGGAGACGGACACGGAGGGCGAGGAGCTTCAGCCAAAAGACATGACCACTGAGAAAGGATACAAACTTCAGCGGAGCAGCCTCCCGTTTAGCGTTGAGTCGTTGATTTCCAAGAAGACCACTACCTGTCGGACTTCTTATTCCCCTTCAGATTTAGCGCTGCCGAAGCCCCTAACCGGACAGTTCTCTCCAAGGACTCTTTACGCGGAGAGCAAGGTTTCAGCGGAGAGCTCGCAGGGTGTTTCCAGTAGTTCCAGCGAGGACAGTCCGCAGTTTTGTGAGAAAGAGCAGAGCACTTGGTTCCAGACGTCCTCCTTTTCTACTCCGCCGCGTAAGTCCGTCCCTCTACTGTTCCCAGAATTGTGCATGGATACTTTTTCCACATTTATTCATCTCCTACTGTCGATCAAAGCTGCCAGAAAATAGCGTTATTAGGCAACAGATGCATAAAAATAGTAAAGTCAGTAGTCATATGAATGTTGCCCATTTTGCTCTGCAGACTGTGCGCAAAGTTCTTTCTTGAACTTTCCTTTCGTTTTGGGAAAAAAAAGCAGATAAATGATGGTCCCAATGAGCACGTGAAGCACATTTTTGGCCGCTGATTTTGTTCTTTGCCAGAATGTTTTCTATTATTACTATTATTATTATTATTATTACTATAGGCTTATCACATATATTTCTTATTTTTAAAATATTTTATATTTACCAAAAGATACAGGTGATCTATGTAAGCAAATATTCCAAATATTATCATGAATAAACCTTAAATGTTTACACGACTGAATGTGATCACTTTGTGATGCATATTAGCATAAAGGCTTAATTTGTCATAAAATATAGTCAAAAGTATTTATTGATATCAGATTCAATAATACTTTATTGATCCACGTGGATATGTTGAAGGTCCACATGTTTGTTTGTTTTTATCTGCTGTTATAATTACGAATCAACCTCCAACTGAATCTAAACTCATTTATTTCTCTTTCTGATTTCTAACAGGGAGCTCAAGTCCAACTCAGTGTACTTTACGGAAACACAAAAACAACAGGAAACCTCGCACGCCCTTCACTACCTCCCAGCTGCTGGCGCTGGAGCGCAAGTTCCGCCAGAAGCAGTACCTCTCCATCGCCGAGAGAGCCGAGTTCTCCAACTCCCTCAACCTGACGGAGACTCAGGTCAAAATTTGGTTTCAGAACCGGAGGGCCAAAGCCAAGAGACTGCAGGAGGCCGAGCTGGAGAAGTTTAAACTGGCCTCAAAGCCCATCCTGCCCGCCTTTGCTCTGCCGCTCCCCCTCGGTGCGCACATGGGCTCTCCAACGTGGGGCCCGTCAAACGCCTTCCCGAGGCCTAGTCTGCCGGTCCCGGGACTGTTCAGCGGACCCGTCACTTATGGGATGTACTATTTGTCTTAGTATTACTAAGTGTGTGTGTGTGTGTGTGTGTGTGTGTGTGTGTGTGTGTGTGTGTGTGTGTGTGTGCGCGCGCGAGTGTGTGTGTGTGGTGTGTTCTCTGTCATGCAATACACTTTCAAACGAGGTTGATGCGTTTTAAACACCTCGGAAACATTTTTGTATTTTTAATTTGGAGTTTAGAGAAATTTTCTAGCCTCCATAGTAAAAAAAAAAAAAATCTATTAATTTTGGGACACGTTTTGATATATCACTGTGCGTAATTGGAGTGAGCTCTCGCTCTGCTCATTTTCAGTGGATTGTGGATCCACAGGCCTAAATTACTGAGGCAATACTCCAAAAGTAAATGTCAGGTTTTTAAACGACATGCCTTAAATATCTCCTTTCCAGTCCACGCACCGTGCTCCTCAGTGGTTTGTGAAAGTGGACATTTAAAGTGTGTCCAGACATGACGGAGATCATCTGCTGAAGCGGAGGTTTTAAACGCAACAGAAAAAGTACTTAAACGGTGTCAGTGCCTTAATTAAACCAGAGTATCACTTGAAGTATTTCTCCTCATTCAGCATTGACTGTTTCTGCTAAAACTGCAGTTTTCCGCAGAGTTGCTGTTTGAATTTTCTGTCACAGTTTCTACATTTTGTAAACATGGAGCAAAATTATATTTTTGAGGGAAAAAAACCCACATACGTATTAGATCTGTTTTTTTCCTCACAGCGTGGCCTTTATGGGAGTGTTATAGATTTTCTCTAGGAATTTTGCTGTTAATGTAAATAAAAATGTGTAGTTCATAATGTCCTGCAGCCTCGCGCGAGGAGCGGCGGGAAATGTGGTATTTATTGAATATCTTTGTATCTGTACTGTGTACATACATCACTCTATCTAAATGCTCAGTTACTTGTAAAAACTGATTTTAGTAAATAAACATTATACAAGACTTGAAAGTGACTGACTCATTTTGCAACTTTTTTCCCCCACAGTTCTTTTTATTTAGATATGAATTATTACTTATAATAAAGTTTGAAGAATCAGTAGAGCAGGAACTTATATACTGAGTGCTCCTCCAAAAAAAAAAAATATAACCTCATCAAAGGTACAGACTTTAATGAGATAATCGCTTTTGTCGTTATTAATATTAATGTCATTTTTAATGAAAGCAATGTAAGTAGACTACGCCAAACCTCAACCATTGTTGCCAAAAACCTCATCGCCTGTTCACATAATTGTTATCATTATCCAATATGAAAATGGTTCAACACTTATGTTATTTTCCAATATCGTGCAATTTGCACTTCAATTTAAAATAAAGTCCAGACTTGT
This sequence comes from Plectropomus leopardus, assembly GCF_008729295.1. Taxonomy (NCBI): domain Eukaryota; kingdom Metazoa; phylum Chordata; class Actinopteri; order Perciformes; family Serranidae; genus Plectropomus; species Plectropomus leopardus. The sequence goes on along the minus strand of NC_056466.1, from coordinate 24,492,375 downwards.
TAGAAATAAATTATCAGGGAGAATTCATTATGAGCCTTAGACAATAAGTGCAGTATCAGTTAAACCCCCGTTCTGTTAAAGTCAAAATTAGTTATAATATTTTAGCAAACATTTGTTTTCTGTTCACATCACACATCTGTTTTACTTTTCAACAAAGCATTTGCCAACGTAAATACACGTTAACCCAACACATCTTGTCATTAGAAGAGGATACACATGTGTTTAAGGAGGGCTGTGAAGAGGATACACACACACCTCCTGTCCAGTAAAAATGTTTCCAACAAGATCGTTTTAGAGCCATTTTTTATTATTATTTTATTTATTTTATTTAATTTTTGGTGTCGTTGCTTCGCACATCGGGAGGCCGATATTTACCTACCATGTCCACAATATCTTTTCCAAATATCGCCAAATAAGCACAAGTCATCAGCTTGATAACGTTTGCACATTTTTTAAAATGCGGCATCTGGTTAAACGTGGTGCTTTTTATTGATTCTTGTTTGGTTCCCTTACACACTGATGTAAACACGAGTCATTCTTTAGTCCAGCAAGTTAAGTGTTAGTTCTCGTAATTAGGCTTTTATAAACCATTTTTTTACACACAGGTTATATTTTTAAAAAGATAGACAATATTTTTTCTTATTTCCTTTTCATTCACTTTTTTCTTTCTTTCTTATGACCATACCTTTTCAACAAAAAAATGATCGCGTGCTGCTTTCATAGGCTAAAGTCATAGAAACCGCCAGACAATATATTATTGGGTGTATTTATATTTTTTCCTATTAAAGCATTTAGGTGCAGATAATCATTTAATAAACTGTGTAAGCACATAATAACTGTATTAAAATAGTGTTACCATTCTGTTTTCGGACAAAAAAATCATTGTGTTCAAGCACTGCAAATCTAACGTTAATCTTTAATACCGCTAAAACATAACAATTAACAACTGTCCGGCAGTGAAGTAAATTAGAAAGTTGCAGACCTTTTATCGGCGAAGAGTTGGCTCGCTGTAGTTTCTATATCGTCCAGCAGAAGGCGGTGGCGGACTCGCGGCTGCTCCCGGTGCAGATTTGTGCAGATGAAGAAGAGGCACTTCCGCTGTTCTTCTCTGTCAGACTCCACTTTGTACAGCGAGGTGAGTACGCTAGCGAGGCGGTCTGCTGAATGAAAAACATCTAATGATAGCCTGCTTAATAATTATCAGTGCTGCTTATACATGTATCTTTGTGCACGTAATTCAACAGTAAACTTGGCATTCACTCGTTGTTTTCGTGAATAACCTGACGTTGTGGAGAGACTTGTCTGACCTTGGCTAGCAAGCTAATGTGGCTAGCCGCTGTTAGCCAGCTTTGCAGCGGTCCTGAAATGAACAAAATGTCAAAGGCCCGGTGTCATTGATTGTCTCTTGTCAAATAAATGTTTTTCCCCTCATCTTATCTGCTCCATTAGTTGTTAAATATGCTTTATTAATCTAGCTCCTGCAGATATGCGCACGGTATTCATTTCTGACGCTGCTTATTATTAGGCCGAGGGCATAAAATCTTTATTTCGAGCTGCGAGGATTATTTGTCAGAAATGTTGTTTTTTTTTAAACACAGCGAGGTTCTGCAGTCAATTATTAAAAGTGAACTTACTGCTGGATTAACTGCATCATGACACAATGTCGCAGCTTGTACGTGTAAAGGTGAACGTGTTTTTGTCATTTAAGGCTACAGTCGTGCTTTACCTATTTATCCAGGACACTTTCTTAAGGTTATATAACCTTTGTGACAGCAGCACGTAGAGCTCTTTCCATATATATCACCACATCGTATAAATAACATGGTATAAATACAAAAGTACACCTGCCACACATGAATTACACGACATTGTAATGCTGGAGAAACTGGCGACATAAAGTGACCATTTACACTCAGTTTACAGGTAATTAAATCCACATAGCTAAAACTTCATTTAGTGAAAAACAGCCCTGCAATGAATCCAACCTTCATGAAGGTTAAAATGTTACACCTATGTTGAAAGGGATTGTAGAGAGGTGTTGATTCAACCTTTTGGTCTTTTTTAAAGCTTCATTAGTACTTTTTGTGTTGCATTAACTGATACTCATTTTCATTTTTAAGTCTATGCTTGCTGACAGAAATAGCGGGACAAAATTTCTGTATAAGGCAATACAGTTAAGCATCTAAAATCACCATGCACTTTAACAAAACTTCTCCAAAACACAAGTGTGAAAGTTCAGCCTTGTCCTTGGTAACAGCAGGACGACAACAACAAAACCTATCTCTAAACGCATGTAATTGGACCCTGAGTTGTTGTTTTTTTTTTTTCTGGTCAAATCCTCATATAGCTTCAACGCAAACTGAACATTAACATTGATGAAATTTGGATTTGTGTTTCTGTTTTTACCAGTTCAAAATAAAGATTCATTCATTCATTCATTCATGGCAGGCTGGTTTGCTAGACTACAAGCTATGTGTGTCTCCTGGCAGCTGAGAGTGTAGGTATAACTGGATTTGGGGTTTTTTTTTGAGGTTTGTTTGGCCTAAACAGGATTTCCGTCTCCCTTTCAGACAGGCAGAATGGCAGGCCGCCGTGTAGCCCTGAAGGCCATTGACTGGCTGGCCTTTGCTGAGCGGGTTCCACCCAACCAGAAGAGCATGTTCAACGGACTGAAGACCCGCAGTGATGCCATCGCTGCCAAGTCAGTTTCACACCAACACCGGGCTTTAAAGAGTCGTGCTGAGTCAGCTTAAGTCAACCTTGTTCTGCGCTATTGGAGAACACAAAAAATGAAGCTGCTTGAATACTGATAGTTTATTACAGTCAACACCGCTTTATTGGTTGATGTGTTTTCTTGCTGATGGGATGTTTCAAAGGACTCTGCTGTAATTTTACCTTTCACCTAATATGAGAGTAACACAGCAGAGTTAAAGTGTCCACCTGGCTGAGAAGCTTTGCAAGGTGCTGCAATGAAGGTCACATGTTCATAAAGAAAAGAGCCTCTGCACACTTGGATCCATTTATATTCAGTGTGCTCTTGGGCGGATGTGCTTTTGTACACATTAGGGCCGGATGTCACTCTTGGCAGTTTGCTTGAAAACGCATAGAGAATAATTTGGTGAAACTGATAACGTGCTCAACCTACAGAGGAGCCCATACCTGTTATAAGGCATTTTAGAGGAAGAAATTAAAGCTGCTGACAAAAAGACTGTTTAATTGATGCACCTGCCATTTTATATATGCATTTTTGCTTTTTTTTCATATACCTATCAGGTCCTCTTTATTAAATTGAATTGTGGTTATCATTGCACTGATTAGATTATTTGATGTCCTCTTTTAGTTTGCTCACAGTATTCACCTTGATTTTCATCTGCTTGCCCTCAACGCCATCTCCTCTCTTTATACCAGACTGGCCTCCCTGCCAGAGACTCCTGTAGCCATTGACTGGAGCTACTACAGGGGCGCAGTGGCCAGAGCCGGGATGGTTGATGAGTTTGAGAAGAAGGTGAGTTGTTTTATGTTTGAACAGCTTTGACGGTTGCAGTGCCTGTGAATAACCATAGCAGGCGAACTACAGCTTAAATTCCCTTTTGGTTTCTGCCTCTGCAAACATAATCAGTGTAGCTGTTGGCAGAAAAGTATAATATAATAAGTATGATTTCTTTTGTGTATAATCACCTGAAAATAAGAATTATTTTGTTTCTGTAACCTTAGAATTAGCTGTTCATGTATACATAAGGAGCACATCCTAGTCCATGATGTTCACCATGCTGCACTGCCATGTTTCTACAGTAGCCTGCAACAGACAAACCAAACACTGGCTCCTGATAGGGCCACTCACGTTTTTTGCATTAGCCACTGTATTCTTCAGTCCCTTCATGACAGGCTGAACAGTGATGAAAAAAACAAACAAACACTTTTTTTGCTGCTTTAATCAGTGTTTTCACTATTTTAGATCGCTGGGTCTGTTTGTTTTGGAGAGGAATAGGATAATTTGACTCAAAATTAAAAGAGCAACATCTGGATCTTAAGTTATCAGAGGAAACAGGTGACCACATATTAGCATCAGAGAAATACTGATTTGTCCCGTGAAAATGCTTCATTTGTTTTGGAGAGGAAGAGACATCTGCGGATAATTCAGCTCCTGGTAAAAACCTCCTGAACAATGAACATGGGGAATTTTAACTAGGAGACGGTTGAGCTGGTGGCAATCCTTAGTCCTCAACTAGATGCCACTAAATCCAACACACTGCTGCTTGCAACTGTAAACATTCTTTATTTAACTGTTGAGTTTTCTCGGCGTTGTAAATACTGTATATATTGTTTGTTTATGTCGTCCTCTGTGCTTTATTTCCTTCATCTTTATCCCGCACATTCCTTGTTTTTGTACTTATTTATTAATATAGTTTATTTTGCACAGTTATCTTTCTATTTTGCCATCCCTTTGCTGCTGCAATGTTGGAAATTTCTCCACTGTGGGACTAATAAATTATTATCTTATCTTATCTTATCTTTAACTTGTAATATCTTCAGTTTGTTTAGCATTTGTTGGTTTGTGTTACAGTGCTAAATGATAAATGTTCCTCCTGCAGTTCAAAGCCCTGCAGATCCCTGAGCCTGTTGACACACAGACGAGCGCCATCAATGCACAGGAAGCTGAAGCTGTGAGTGATTACACCAAACAAAACCACATATTGTTTAAATTTCAGCTTTACTCTGTTTAAATGTTTGACTTTTAATTGAAAAACGGATTCAATTAAACCAAAAACCAAAATTGGCAATTATATGTCAATTTTGCAACAACTTAGAGAAATGTAATAAGCACAAACAGTTACAGATTAGTACAGCAATCGTGAAATTCACCCAACACTATAAAAGACTGCGAAATAAAGCAAAGGGAGACAGAAACCACAACTGTAATAAAATGAAATTAACAGGAACATTGATGTGTTTTTTGTTGTCATTTTCCATTGTCATATAAAACTGTTTTGTTTTTTTCCAACAGAATAAGAGTGCATCGGCCTACATTGAAGCATCGAAGGTCCGTGTCGCTGAATATGAGCAAAGGGTGAGACAGCCATTGCACTCGTTACTAAAACGCCTCATGGACGTCTTTATGAAACCTGTATTAATAACCTCACTGTTTTTCGTTTCTACCTCTCTTTTTTTCCCTTCTCGTCGTGTTTGGGCACAGCTGGAGACGTTGAAGAACATGATCCCCTTCGACCAGATGACCATCGAAGATCTCAACGCCGCTTTCCCAGAGACCAAGTTGGACAAGGTCAAAAACCCCTGGTGGCCCTACAAGCCCATCGCAGATTTGTAGACCTATTACTCAACGTTCACCTCACAATAAAGTTTATGTATTTCAAAGAGAACTTTGGGATGACTTCATTATTTGATAAAGATTTTCTTTTCAGTTGTTTGAGTTGTTTTGATCAAATTCAAAAAAGGCAGCTTATGATGTTGTAGGTAGAAACCACGAGGGGGCGATGTTGCCTCAGTTATGCTTTGATAGGAAAAACGTGTGGGTTGAAAAAGCTGTTAACATTTTGACAAACCAAATGTTCTCATTAATCTGCTCTCCCTTTTGATTGATTGATCAGTAATCACTGTATGATAAAACTGTTACCAAGGTGAATGTGCCTCTTTGGGCATTCACTAAATCCTAGTGATGTTATTGACGTTTGCTGATTCAATTAGCGGCAGTTTTGAGGTACAGAGGTCTGTTACAATAGAATTGACTCAATCACTTTATTCAGTGTAACCAAAGGTAAAGCTTTATTTACATATTAGCATGCAGTGCGTTATCAAATACATAATCATAAAGGTATCTATGTATAGATTAAAAGATCATCTACATTTATAATGTAATATGTAAATCTTTTTTAAAACTGTCCACTGGATACTAGAGCAATACAAAAATGCATACAGATAAATAGAATGAGAAAACACAAAACAGACAAAACTAAACGAGATATGATTGGATTCACATTTCATAATGCCAGGTTATATCATATTAAAGTCATTTAACAAATTATATGTTATTCTACCCTTTTTGTTATTTACCCTTGCTAACATGGTGCTCTGTTGTTGAATGTCATTAACGAAGTGCAGCAAAAATGATTTAGTTTCTGACCGTTTTTCCTTATGAATATGGCATTTTCCAAAAAAAAGTTGTATGATAGACAATGTTATTTTATCATCTTGCCTGTAGTATAACATTACATCAGATGCATTTATTTAAATATTTCTCTTAAATCTCTACTTTTTACAAAGTTGGCAGCATCAATTCTAAAACCATCGAGTGAAAATACATGAAAAAATAAGTGACAAATATTTTGTTCAATCCCACACAAAATCCCATTTTCAATCAATATTCAGCTTGAAATTTTACAACACAAGCTTTACTGGATTAATTGTATGTAATATCTTGAAGGATAGCTCTTTTTCGCAATTTTTTTTCATGCTTTTTCCCACTGTATACCATTAAATAAGGATGACCAAAAAGTAATCATGCTGATCGTGATCTATCACAGACTGACTGGTTGTGTATCTCGTCAATGATTGGACGACGACTATTTATTTACATATTTGTGGGCGGGATATAGGCCGTTCGCACCGGCTTTGCCTTCTGATTGGTCTATGCTTACAGCGCCTCAGTCGTTGATTGGCTAAATCTCTGGTGGAAGTAAAACAGGAGGGGCCACTGGGAGGGGCTTCATCAGAGATGATTTCCGTTGTACATTACTTGCAAGTCGGTGACGATTGACGGGAGTCCATCAGCTCAGGTAAATGCTCTCTTTATTAACATATCTGTAATCTAACGACCTGGTTTCAGTATGATAGGTTTTAGCTCTCGGTAGTGTGATTTACTGAGAGTTTTCATTTAGCGTCAGCGTGTGACAAGCAGTAAAAACAGCGGCCATCCGCTCCAGTGTGTCAATAACGGTGAAGCTCAGTCAGATATCCCCTGTGGAGGTCATTTGGCTAAAAACAAACGCATCAAAACATCATCGGTTCAACATAAATGGTGGTTTGGACTTTTGCTGTATCCATTTCCATGATGATGAGCACAGTAAACCACGATGAGTAGCATCGGAAGCTAAGTTAGCTGCCGTTTTCCAAGAGGGATTACGTTATGCATACAGCCAGGTGCCCTCTGTCCCGGATGGTGGAAAGATGTTAAATTCTGCTGTCTTCACCCCCCACGAATATAACCCCAAACTAGTAGTAATACCACATTAACTACTTAATGTCTGACCGAGTGAATGTCACTCATTACACGCACTTTCTGTAGCGTTTCTCTGACTGTTAGCTAGCTCAGCTAACGGTACACCACTGCGTCAAAACAGCCTCCACTGCTGTGCATTAGCTACATTTCGTGCGAGCTTTAGGATTATTCAAAGAAAACTCCGCTTTGTAGTACTCTGATAAGCGGTTCCCTGTCTTCTTGACATGTTTACAACACAACTCCACTATCCCGTCAAAGCATTCACGAGAGGTCAGCGAGGCAACCCCATCTGTGGGTGCAAATTGTGCAAAACTATTTTGGCTGAAGGGAAATATGAGCTCATGTCGACCTCTGAGTTCACCTTGGTCAGTGTTTTTGTCATTTGAGTATCGGGGTTTATGTTGTTTGTATTTACTTTAAGCTCCCATTTGCTCTCACTTTAAGGCATGTCTCTAGAAAGGTAGTGTGAAGCGGAATTTAACAGTTTGGCTTGATTTTCAGGGTCAAAGGTGAAAGAGCAACAAGTTTATGTTGACAGTAGTACGGGGGGGCACTTATTTAATACCCTTTTAATATTGAACATGTGCATTTGTATCTCCCAATAAGAACATGAATATAGAACTTTTATTTTGACAAAATGTAAAACATTTATATCATAAATTGATGCAGAAAAGGCACAAAGTAGTGCAATGAAGATTCATCCTAATGCAGGAAATCAAGTGTTTGATGCTCAAAATGTTCGGCTGTGGGTAGGGCGGGGCAGTATATCAATATTATATTGATATCATTATATGACACTAGATATTGTCTTAAATTTTGAATGTCATAACTGTGTAACTTTTTACTGGTTTTAAAGGCTGCATTACAGTAAAGTGATTCAATTTTCTGAATTTACAAGATTAATTGGTTAGTTATCAACTATTAAATGAATTGTCAACTACTTTGATAACTGATTAATTGGTTTGACTAATTTAGAAAAAGCAAAAAATCTTTGATTCCAACTTCTTAAATGTGAATATTTTCTCGCTTCTTTACTCCTCTCTGACAGTAAAGTCAAATTTCGGATTTGGACAAAACAAGATACCTGAGGATGTCATCTTTGGCTTTGGGAAACAATGACTGACATTTGTTTTGACCAAACACTTAATCAATTCATCTGGAAAATAATCAACAGATTAAGAAAAGAAGATTTAATGAAACATAATCTTAAGTTGCAGCCCTGGCCTTAACGAACTTAGTCTTTTTACCCACGTTACTTATGATTATTTGTAAAACATCTCAGTGTGTGCATATTTTATGAAAGCACCGATAGTCAACTTAACATGTTGTTGCAATGTTTAGGTGTTTGGCAAAACCAAAAATATCATGATACTTGATTTTCCCCATATCACCCAGCCCCGTGGAGGACCCTCAAACCCCCGCTTCATAAGTGTTCCCTCCAGTGTTGAAACTACACCCTTGGTTTAAATGCATCGTCCTACAGGCAGGTTATTGTTATTGTGAATGTCATGGCTAGAGTGTGTATTGTGTTAAAACAGACATGGTAGTGTTTGTAGCCGGCCCAGGTCTGCCCCTGGACAGTGGAGTCAACACTAGCTTTATTGTTCTTCGGGAACAATGGGAGCGGGCCTGCATGGAGGCAGGCACTGCTCGGAGGCTAGAGGTCGGCTACTGTCTCATCTCTGGAGGATAGCCGGCCTGTGCTTTTCTTACAGTGTTATTACCACACACGATGTTGTGTGGAGACTATCTTAAGCAAAGTGTGATTGTAGCAACAAGTTTTGGTCAACCTGAAATGATGAAAGTTTTGTGAAGGAGGCTGCTGCACAAGCGACAGTGAAGGAAATGTTTTAGCACAGCAGTAACACCCTGAAGTCCACCGAGGTTCAGTTTTTGAACAAACAACTTTCAGCACTGAAAAGGATTTGGATATCATGGCTGGCTACCTACTAGAGCAATAAATGAAGAGCCCAACTGCAGCCAGAATTTTCTGACATTTGGCTAGCATTGATTCCCTACTCATTCCCACATTTACTTTATTTTTATTTTGCATGCAGTGTTATGAGATCACTTGAAAATGTAATTCACCATCCAGTTAAAAATGAAAATCCTCATAATACATATGAATAATAAGACTATAAATATTGGAGGATTAAGCTACAGGGTGTTATTAAATTTACACATCTTTTTAATGTTCTAAATAGGTGCTGAATTCACAATAGTCAACATTAATACAGAAGATTTTTATTTTGAGAGATTATGGCCTTGAAATTGTGTGTGTCCCGAAGCAGCATCCCATCCTGTGGTTTGTTTGTGACTTCATGTAACACGACACCGCGTCCTCAACCTTTCACTGATTGAATTTCATCCATGCAGCAGTTCAGCCACCCGCTCTGATGTTATAGATTCAGCAGGAAATACATCAGACGAAAGATGCAGCTGGTGCCAGCCTGTGTCGTTAATTCATATGCAGGCTACGATATTGGGACACTGCTGGTGTCGCTGGCACATATGGTCTACAAATTTTAGCTGTCATCATCGTCAAAAATCAGTCCTTATTGGCAATAAACAAATTAAACCTTGGATTGGAGGTGAAATCAATCGATCAGTTGATTGACAGAAAAATAATTGACAATTCTTATGATAATTGATGAATATTATTTCAGCCATTTTTAAGCGAATGTAGCGAAAAAACACCGAACATTACCAGGATGAGAGGATTTGCTGCTTTTTATATAATCCTAAAGTGAATGACTTTGGGGGTTTCTTAGGGCAAACAAAAATGTTTGGAGACTCTTGAATATTATTATTTAGACTAAACAATTATTCATTAGTTAACATATTGCACCTTCATTCATAGCTAATTTGATTACCATTGAAGAAGCAGGAGCAAGATAATCTTTTCATATTGTTGCTTAAAAATGACTGAAACAGTTTACTCATTACCAAGATAGCTGATTCAGTTCTAGTTGATTATTTTTCTTTTGTTAAACTAATCAATTACATGACTTAACGTTAGTTGCAGGTAGGGCTGGGCAGTATATTGATAAGGTGACAGGAGACCAGACATTGTCCCAGATTTGGGATGTGGGAATATTGTAAGTGTTGTATTTTCCTGGTTTTAAAGGCTGCAGTGCAGTTAAGTGCTGTTATTTTCTGAACTTGTCAGACTGTTGTAGTTGCTCTATTATTTGCCGTCATCCGCTTAGTCATCATAGCCACACTACTGATTATCATCTATCAAAAATCTAATTTGTGAAACCATCAATAGTCAAGTGGACGTTATCATCGCAATATCGATTTTGAGTTAAAAAAAAATACTGATATTTGATTTTCTTTTTACTGCCCAGCTCTAATCAATCATTTAACATCACTGCAGTATCTATATCAAGGTTTTTGGTCAAAACAAAAAAAAGTGATGTTTGCTTTTCTCCATTTTGCCAACCCTAGTTGCAGCCCATCCTCAGACTGATTAAGAAAACATTTTTCTTCTTTTAGTTTTTCTATCAGCAATATTTAACAAGAAATCTTAATCTGCCAGTATTAACATGCATTCAAACACCTTTTAGATGAAAACCTAAGACACAGAACAAGAGGCCTGTTTGTAGTCTTTTCTACAGCTATGGTAATGTCTCGTCTCTGTTGGTGTTGAAGTTTTGGCTTGTTTGTAGGCTTCTTACATGCTACTGCTGTAGCCTACTTTGTATGCCCTCGGTGAACAGAGTGTGTTTTTTAAGACGGCTTGTTTTCCCTCCAGCCTCATTTTCCGCTGGAGTCGGGAGTGGGAGTGGGAAATCAGTGGACCTCGGTGAGCTAAGCTAGCATAGCTGTTTATTTGTCTATAGACAGTGAATGAAGCTTGTTGTCCCAGCGACGGCACATACGCCTGTGTCAGCTGAATCTGGCTGCACTGGCAGATGTGGGCAGAGAGGTGGTATGTGGCCGGCCTGGATGAACTTTGGGAATTATTGCTTCAGTGATCAAAGAATTCTGGGTATACTGGACGACCCCCAGTAGATGTGCATGGTTATTATAACTGTAAATGGACCACCTGTGTAGGTGACTATATCACAGCATGCAGACGCATCTGTTTTTATGCAGGGGGCTGTGCTTTAGATGAGTGGTTGGGGGAGAGGGAGGGAAAATGGATTGTGCAGTAAATTAAACAAAAGCAAAATTGCCATATTCTTTTAATGCAGCAGCAGTTAATATCTCACAGAGACATCCTTAAGTGCATTTCATAGCTAATACTAAAGTACTTTTTTCCCCTCAGCAGCTGTTTGTGACTTGTGGGGTGGTAATTGATCTGTCGATTGGGGCTGATCAGATCAGATTGATGGATGAGAGGAGCAGCTGCTGCGAGTGAATGCAAACTTTTAGACCCATTAGAATGAACGATTAAATTTTACTTTTACTGCGCCGGATGTTTTGCTGCTCTGTATGTGCCAAGAGAATGCTCTGCACTCCCGAGTGTGGTGCGGTGAATAACTGAACAGTACGATACACACAGGGTTTCCCACACATTCATTTACTTTTTTGCGGGCTGCCACAATTAATACACCTGCCACCACCATCACATTTTTGAAGCTGGACTGTTCATTAGGAATGTTATTGGTATATACACTATATGGACAAAAGTATTGGGCCACACCTCTTAATCACTGAATTCAGGTGTTTCATTCAGTCCTATTGCCTCAGGTGTATAAAATCTTGATGAATGGGCAACAATTCCCACAGACACACCAAAATCTTGAAGAAAGCCTTCCCAGAAGAGTGGAAGCTGTTACAGTTGCAAAGGGGGGACCAACTTCATATTAATGCCTATGGATTTAGAATGGGATGTCATTAAAGCTCCTGCAGGTGTAATGTGTAGGCGGCCCAATACTTCTGTCCATACAGTGTATATACAGTTCAGTTATTCATAGCACATCTGGGGAAGAGATGGCACTGCAGTACGTCAGGCGCAGTGAAAGTGAAACTTTCTTCTGCTGGGTTCATCAGTGTGATCTGATCAGCTGTGAATGGATTGACAGACAAATCATCTACCCTGCGAGTGACAAACTGCTGCAGAGGAAAAAAGGAATCCATGGCCACCTGCGCTGCGTTCACAGACCCTCAAAGACCCTCAAAGATCTCTGAATTTAGAGAGAGGACAGATACAAAGGGACGCACAGGCTTTGTCAGCTACTGGCACACATACACTCTAATTCTGTGGGAAACTCTGATATATGTTTAAACAATGCTCTAAATGAACTGTCCAGCTCCAAAAATAGAAAACCTATTTTCTATGTTCGGATGTTTTTAATTAATCGTGGCAGGCCGCCACAAATAAATGAATGTGTGGGAAACCCTGTGATGACACACAAATGAAATGCACACAAATTTAAAAAAGAACAGATTGTGTAGAAAAAACAACGCCCACAAACTTTTCACTCTTTATTATACAGCAGCCTTAAATGATGTCGCCAAATCCCCGATAGAAGTGGTACCAAATTAATTGGGACAGTAAGAAGATCATGCTGCATAGAGAGGGATGGATGGATAAAAAGAGGGGAAGGGGTTACCATCTGGGTTTGTTTTTATCTGTTGTCTCCATAGCCTGTGTGTGTGTGTGTGTGTGTGTGTGTGTGAGAGAGAGAGAGAGAGCGAGAGACAGAGACAAAGCTCAGCCCAGTGTCCTTAACAGTGTGCTGCTGTAGGATGCAATAATTTGATCCTTCTCTTGATTCTGGTTCTCAGTTAAAGCGATTTAAAGGAGAGATTAAGTATGATTGACCAGACAGTTGAAAGTAATGTCTGGTCTTTATGTAGTGTCTGTTAAACCACATTTGCTGATGTTTCTTTACTGTTTTGAAGTAACTTGGAGCAATTTAGTGTTTGTTTGTAATTTTGTAGCTCACAGGAAATGAGAAAGGCCTTACATAGCCAGACACTGGTCAGCAGCCTCAAAGAAAATACTAAGTCTGGAGGTGTGAGTTGATGTTTGTGGATTTCGAGTTCCTTCTAGTGAGGTTGGCATCGCTGTCAATGGATGCAGCTGAAAAGCCAGAAAAAGATTAACATTTCTGTGCGTGCATGTGCATGAGTGATCAGCATGTTTTTTCCATTTCGATAGACAGTCTTCACAGAGGACACACAACCACTCATCTGTGCTTTTCCTACTGTGACATGCAAAATGTCTTCCATGAAGAAGCCCTGTTTAGTATGAGTGTGTCTTTTTTATTTCCAGTGGCCGTTGATGGACCATCCCTATGAAGAAACAGGGTTACAATGGGACAGAGTACCTCGGAACAAGAGGTCCAAGGAGGCAGCCCAGAGGTTACAGAGGTCGGTTTGCTCGCTCACTGGATTTATTTGCATAATGATAAAACACACGGGTTAAAGCCATAAAATCTTGGCATTCAAGTATGCACTGCTTGCCTTCAGAAGTTCTTAAGGGAGCTCACATAAAAGGCAAAGTCCATTTTTTTCTGCCAGACTTTATATTTTAAAGGGAAAGAGAAAGGCCTACTTTAGACATGCACACTGTCACAAATAATAAATAAATGATCTGTGAACAGCCATATTGGTCTTACACAAAATGGGGCAAAGCAGCCCACCGGCAAAAAACGATCTATCTTGTATTTGCCATTGAGAAAATACACTTAGATAACAAGTTTAGTGGCAATTAAACAAGCAGCTCAGGGCACATCAGCAGCTCATAATAGCAAACTGTCTTACTGGCATCGCACTCAACATGAACTTTTCCTAACAGTGGCCGGATGAATGTGGCTGGAAAACTCAGAACTTCTCTCCCAGCTGAATATGAGAGTTCAAACGGCCGCAATCACAGGTCATAATATTCCCACAATGTAGCAGCCTTTCTCAAGTCACTGGGGATCTTGAGCTTCCCTTTGAAATAAACTTTTTGCATCAGTTTTTTATCCTACTTTGCACTGCTTCTCCTACTTTGAAAATAACTGAACCAACCCTAGACCTCATCCAGAAGCTTTACACCACAAAGCGTCTTGAACTCAACCCAAAACCCAGTACGTTGTTCATGTCAGGCTCAACCTCAACTTTACGTTAGAGTTTTCTTTCTGATATATACTAGCCCATCATTTCCTGTTATGTAGTCCTTGTGTGAAACACTTTGAAAGATGCTACATAGAGATACTGTAGTTGTTTGGAATGAGCGAGTACACCATTATTTGTATTTGTAAGTATTCAACCAACCAACTACATCATCTGCATCTGCACTTTCCAACCAGAAGTGAGTTTAAACTGGAAATGGCTGGGACAGAAACAGGAGTTTTTATTTCCAGCCCCAAATTTTTTACGAGATGATCAGAAGTTGCCATATTTATATTTTATTACTATTTTACTACTATTTGTAGAACCATCTCAAGATTGAGCTTCCGAAAGTTTTTGATCACAAAAATTTGTTATTGAAGGCAGCTACCCAAATGAGGATTTTCCTACATCATGACACATGTCCCAGTCAAAACAAGTACATTATCCATGTCACTTTTTTTCATCCAAGTATTTGGCTCAACCCTAGCAGTTATTATTATTATTATTATTATTATTATTATTATTATTATTATTATTATTATATGACAATGTTCACATGTACATAGTGGCCTGTGAAACATGACTGACTTTCAGTTTGTTGCACTACAGCTCGCGAATTTATGGTAGCAATTACCTTCACTACACTTTCCACACTCACACTTTGATTTCTAAACTCCATTGCGTCTGCTTGAAGCCTCCAGCTTAATTGTATTCCTCTGTGCACATCCTGCCTATGCGCTCTCCCCATCTGTTAGTCAATATCCCCAGTGTCCAGCTTAGGCCTTTTACTGCCAAATAACCCTTAGCTCCTCACACGGTAATCAATAACTACTGATAACAGACATGTACTCCCACTGGCTGTCAGCCAAACACTAAAACATATTACTCTTGTTCTTAAAAGCTGTATCTGATGGCTAGTTAGACAAACACACACAACAAACAAGCTTATCTTGGCCATGGCATCTCCACTCCCTGCACTGACAGGCATGCTTTAATGTCTGAAAGAAGTGCTTAGTTAGATGTTCGATGGACTTAAGTTAGCCTATAAAAGTCTCCTTGATCAAGCAAAAAAGAAAACTACTCTGCTTTCTATTCTTTCTATGTTTAGCTGCTTGTTTTTGGAGCGCAATGCGAATCATTACAAATAAGCCATTTCCTTATGGTCTTATGCTTTCCTCTTAGCTTTTCTTTCTTGGTTTCTGTTATGCTTCATTTCTTTTTGTCTCCTGCTGCCTCGCCAAGAGTCCAGCTCCCATCAGTTTTCATTATGTCTTGTTGTCAGCCCTCGAGACTTGTCTGTGTGTAGTGAAGCTACACTGCTTCACAGCAGCAGAAGACCACATTATACCCTACATCCATGTGTGACTGACATGGACACAGCCATACCACACAAGGGTGGAGATCAGTTTAGACGAGGTCACACTACATGTTTTTTTATGCCTATTCAAAGCCAGACCGGTCTGCCCCAACCACTGCAGTAAGTTAGGACTTAGAAAAGCAGCGTGCTTGATATTCAGCACAGATTATCTTGTAGATTTATCCACAGACTGTTACCTTTTTGGTGGACTCCATACCACTCGGAGCCTGATAGTATTGTCTTTTTTAACACCCTCTTGTCTTTATTTTCTTGCCACCTGCTCTTTTTTAATTTCTGAGCACCTTCTCTCTGTGTGTTCTAAGCACTTTCAGTTTTCTGAGCACATTGCTGTCTTAATTGTCAGAGCACATTTTCTCATAATTTTCCGAGCACATTTTCTTGTAATTTTGTAAGCACATTCTCGTAATTTTCTGAGCAGCAAGTCTCTTTTTTCGAGGCTCAGTCTGCCCCACTAACATAAAAAAATACTTGATTTAGTGTTATCAGCATTCTTTCCTTCTATTGTAGCAAAACACATAGGCTCACCTTGGCTACAGGGGATGTGTACGCTCTGCAGTTACATGTCTCTTAAGGTGTAATTATGGAAAATCTTCTCTCACCTGGGCTTCACATTTGGAAATCTCAGTCTGCATATACTGTGGAGCAGAGCAAAAGGGCTGCGAGAGGTGCTCACTGTTTGTTTTAGCAAAAGTTTGAGAAATATATAGATGGAAGACACATGTTAAGGCACAAGCCCAGAGAAGGTCAGATAAGATGTTCATCCCCGTCTCTTCTCTTGTCCCAGGCCCTGATAGTCTGACATTCCTGGCTCCAGGGCAAATCCCTTATTGCCACATTCCATTACACTTCAGTGGCATTGAAACCTTCAGGCCCACACAGTGTTTCAGTCTTAATATACTGTAGAAGCGTGCAGCCGCTGGGTACATGCTACTAAGCAAATAGCACCGCCCGAAGAAGTTAATGATGTTTGTTTGAATGAATATTTTCTCTGTGTTTCTCTGCTCATCAGGACGGGTTTGATAACATCAAGATATTTGTGGAGGAGGAACTACAGACGAGCATGGTGAGTGCAGGGAATCTACCATACATGAGTCACTATAGGAAAAGAGAAATGAAATTTAACTCAGTAATATTTAGAAAGTACAAACATGCAGATGAAATAATGAAGTCATAATTTCAGTGCATTAAAACCTCCAAGTAAATATAATTTTAGTGCTACAGACATAACTACATTTTGTCATTATACGACCTTTGATCCCGTACTCAGATCAACTCTTTTCTCTCTTTGCTTCTTTTCTCTTCAGATGGTGGGGATGGTGATTGGTGCAGGCATTGCCATAGTCCTTATCGCCATCCTCATCTTCTTCATCTTGCGGAGGATCCAGCTTCGAAGTCAGTAAATCCTGAGGACCCCATCTCACCATGCAACATGAAGTTTTAGTCACAAAAAGTGTGAACCTTAATGTATTTCTGTGGTAATTTGTCATTTCCTATATTTTTCAGACATAGAAGCTCAGGAGGCCCCCAAATACCGCTTTCGCAAGAGGGACAAAGTCATGTTCTACGGACGAAAGATCATGCGTAAAGTGAGTATGTGGCTGGCCGTGACCTTGTGTCAGTCTTATCTCGTGAGTGCGATATCTCAAGAAGGCCGTGAGGGAATTTCCTCAAATTTTGCAAAAATGTCCACTGATTTGAACGGATTTGAATTTGGCAGTGAAAGGTCAATGTCACTGCGACCTCAAGAAAGATCTTTTTGGCCATAACTCAAGAATTCCTACACTAATTACATCAAATGTCAGTTATGATGAGGAAGTGCTGAAATTACATCCAAATGTTCAAAGGTCATCTTTTCTTTAAAATCATAATGTTCCTCAACACTTTTCTGGCCATTACTAAACATCATATCTGAGGAACAGTGGTGGAGACATTCGGATACTGAATTGGTGACACTAATGTTAGTTACCCAACTTGAAACAGTGCCGGTTGTTGAGATCTTCTGTGCTGCTCGGTTGAAGATGTGTGTGAAGCATCCATGTTTTCACAGATGTGGATTTATATTGTAACTGCAATTTGACTGGTTAATGGAGCCACATGACTGCAAGGCGGTAATTCTAGTTTTTTAATTGACTAAAGTGTCAATATAATGGAAAGAATTTTTCAACCAATATTTTTTCCCAACAGGTCTCTCAGTCTACCTCTTCCTTGGTGGGTACATCCTCTTCCTCTCGGCCACGCCTAAAGAAGAAACAGAAGATGCTCAACATTGCCAAAAAGTACACCAAATAACTCACTCCCACCAACATAACATTTCTATTACTGTCATGACCAGTTCACTGTTAGTGGCTCACAAAATCCCAAATCTCTTGATCTAATTCTACTGTCTTCCTGTATGTCTGCTGTGCAGGATCCTGCGCTTTAAAAAGGAGGTGCCCACCCTGCAGGCCAAGGAGCCCCCTCCCTCAGTGTTGGAGGCTGACCTCACTGAATTTGACGTGGCCAATTCACACCTCCCCTCTGAGGTGCTCTACATGCTCAAAAATGTCCGGTGGGTGTGTTTTCTTTGTCACAGCTGTGTAACTGTGTTCTTATGTAAAACGCCGTCTTCTAAAGGCACAAACATGTCCTGACATCACAGCGTTAATTTGCATGATAGGCAAATTCTCTGAAATATGTGCATTGCTTCCACAGACATGCCTTTTGAGATGTGTGTTTCTGTTGTGCAGCAGTTGCCTAGCAAACTGCGCTCATAAAGCTCAGTTAATGGCATTCCACGCAATTTAACGCAGACTTTTAAAAAGCCCTGCATTTTTGAATATACAAACTTTACTGATTAATGTTCACACCTGTACACACCTCTTTATGTTAGTGTACAAACCTCCTAATAACCTATCTGTCGTCCCTCTCTGCAGCGTGCTGGGTCACTTTGAGAAGCCCCTCTTCCTGGAGCTGTGTAAACACATGGTGTTTGTGCAGTTCCAACAAGGGGAGTACGTCTTCAGACCGGGCCAGCCTGACAGCAGC
Source organism: Plectropomus leopardus (assembly GCF_008729295.1). Classification (NCBI taxonomy): domain Eukaryota; kingdom Metazoa; phylum Chordata; class Actinopteri; order Perciformes; family Serranidae; genus Plectropomus; species Plectropomus leopardus. The sequence continues at coordinate 24,473,686 of NC_056466.1, read as the reverse complement.
ATCTACGTGGTTCAGGATGGGAAACTAGAATTGTGCCTTACTGGAACGGTACGCAGGCTTGTTTGTGCATGCATGACCGTTTATCTCGATAACCTGGTTATTTAATGTGTGTGTGTATGTGTGTGTTTTATGTGTTTGAGGATTACATTACCTAATGTGTAATGCACATGGGAGAAAATCCACTCAGGGGTTTAACCATGGGAGCTCTGACTTTAACAGTGTATTAGCATCTATTAACATTTAACTCAGATAATCTCATTAGAGAACTGGGGGGGATATGGCTGTAAGCAAAAGTTCTTCTCTTAATAACAAATAAGTACATTACAGCCTTTCAGTTGCGTTTTACCTCATCTGCTCCACCTGTCCCTGCAATACACTAATTTTATCCATTTTAGGGGTGACAGGGAATCTTTAGGGGTAAATAGCAAGTAATCACTTGAAGCTGAAGATTATTATGCAACTCATTTTTTCTAGTCATAAATATGTAATAAACATGCTTTGGTCAGTGGCCTTTTTAAACTTTGAAAGTGTAGAGTGTATAGGGGCTTAGAACATTATAATGGAAGTATAAAATGGTAAAATCCATGATGTACATGATTATCCTCCTTTTTTAAAAAAATTAAAATATTGGTTAAATTAAGCAATTTTGCCACACATTGTCACGTCATCCAAGTCATCATTTGAGACTGTGCTTCTCTTATGTATTTAAATTTAATTTTCTGTGAACGCACTTCCATGCTATGTAGTGAAATGAGCTTCCTGCAACCAAAATGCACTCAAAACTTTCATTTATTGTTGCTAATGCCACCTTCATAATTCTTGACTCTGGAAAAAGTCAGAAAATAGGTGTGGAGAAAAAAGAAACCCCAAATACAACCACAAATCACAGAGATGCCGATTCATACATAATATCATATGACATCTGTTTTTTGCAAAATATGGAAGTTAATTTGTGGAGGCGTTTGTCGTTGGCAAACTACAAATGGATCATAAACAATTACTACAAATTACTTGAGGTCCCCAAGCAAAGAGGGTTTTAGATTGGATAATCCTCCCCATTAAGACTTCAGTCCAGGCTTTATATTATTAAAATCAACTGTAAATACTCATGTTCTTTGAAAAACTTAACAGGGGTTGCTTGATGTGCATGTCTTCCTCATGTCTTCCAGGATGGCAAAGAAAGTGTGGTGAAGGAGGTTTACCCAGGAGACAGTGTCCACAGCCTCCTCAGCATCCTGGATGTCATCACAGTAGGTCACACCCACACAGATCTGCACAGTAAAGTGTGCTGCGTCACACCTGCACACACACGCTTCTTCAAATCACATTATTCACACTTTTACTGAAAGATGTGCAGCCCTCGCTATCAGAGTTTTAGACCCCACCCACGTCTCTCCTCCCTCACATCATTCACATTCACCAGCTGACTCACCCAACCTTCTCCGTCTGGCACACATGTGACTCATACATTGATTCTGATAAAAAAAAAAAGAATCCTGTGATAATCTTGTAATAAACTGGATGGGAGCAGCATGATGTCAATGCCTGACTTGAACTGAGTGTTTTAAAATGATAATCACGAAGATTTTCATTTTTTAAATAGATGAATAAAACATTTCTTCAAGAGCTGTTGAGAAGAAGCAGTCTCTCATGTCAGAGCTCCTTTTCTCAAGTATTCTGTGTTCTTTGTGTCCAGGGCCACCAGAAGCCTTACAGAACGGTGTCAGCACGGGCTGCAGAGGTTTCCACTGTTCTCCGTTTACCTGTTGATGCCTTCCTCTCTATATTTGAGAAGTACCCTGAGAGCCTGGTGCGGGTAGTACAGGTGAGATGTTTGTTTAATTATGTTTATTCTTTTTTCAGTCTTCCCACTTTATTTTAATTAGTATTTAATTAGTATTCAAATATCTTAAGTCAATCTTTCAAAAGTATTAAAAATGTTGGGGACAAGGGAAGTAGGATTTTCAATCTTTATTTTTTGTTGCTTTTTTTAATGTTGTATTAAAATCTAAAAATAATTGGTAAGATCTCTTCAAAAAATAATAATTTACTTAATGCCTCTGGCATTAACATCAGAGATCATAAGATAGCGAAACTAACGCTCATATTTACTTTCTGGCCGGGAGACTTATAGCAGAGGATCCACTGTCTGTCTGCTAACTGTCCCTGGACGACACAAAGAGGTTCATAATCACTGAAAACGGCCATTTTGCGGCTCAGTGTGTTTTATGCAAAAAGTTTTTCGAACTTAGCGTGATGGAATTAAGGCAGTGGAATCCCACATGTTTAGTGAGAAACACAGAATCGCTAAGAAAACCTGCCCAAAAAAATCCCAAACAAAAAACAGCAGGTATTTTCCCGTTCTGTTTCCATGCCTGTGAAAGTGATTTTTTTCAGCATTTAAAGTAGATCATCTTACTTTTTCACTGGTACAAATTGGAAACAAGTCCCATTTTATGTTAGAATAAACATTTGGGATAAATTGTCCCTAACCCTGTGATTGATGTCAGTTCATGTTTTTGTTGTTGTGTGTGTTTTTTTTTGTTTTTTTTCAATTTTGGTAAATGTAAAACTGCTCTTAATTTACAAAAAATCCAGGTAGCATTGAAAAGCCTTACAAAGTCTTAAATCTAACTTGCCTTAAAGTTTTTTTGTCTCTCTCTCTCTGTCTATCCCTCCCGCTCAGTTACTGTTGGTTAGAAATGTAAGCTCACTCATAAAACTGAGGTGGTTTTGATAAAAATCATCCAGCGGTTTGCATGTTTGGGGAAACCACTCACTTCCTGTTTTATCTCTTCAGATTATCATGGTTCGTCTCCAAAGAGTAACAGTCCTAGCCCTGCACAACTATCTGGGACTCACCAATGAGCTCTTCAGTCATGTGAGTTTATCACACACCCACACACACCCACACACACCCCACAGTTCACCAGACAGTCTCATGCAAACATCTGTTGTCGATGTGGTTTGGCATATATAAGGAATTCTGCATCATTAGCTCAAAACACATGCTGCTTTTATTATGATTTCAGTCACTAAATGTTGTGTCTCTGTTTCCACTCACACACACACAAACACACACACACACATCATATTACAAACCATTCACACTTGTCCTATAGGAAATGCAGCCCTCGCGTCTGCCACCACCATCTCCACACCCAACTCGCACCAGTCCCATCCGGCATGGTAAACGCTTTGGCAGCCTAACTGTGCCTGAGGAGCATCGGGAAGCTGCCATTAAGGGTGAAGCTTCAGGTATGGGGGAGAGACGAGAGAGACTGCAACATGATGTTGAAATGTTTGTAAATGATTAACTCTGTGAAAAGCCGCTAATGTCATTCTGAGAAAATGAACCGTTATTATACATGTATTAGTTTCCATTAAATCTTGATTATATAAGTATCTTTACTCTACAGTGTGTTTAGTTGTTTGGAAATTGTTTCACCTGTGGTTTCCTGTATGTACAGGAGGGGAACAAGGGAAGGATGGAGCAACAGTGCCAACTCTCAGCAGGACCATCTCCATGCCTGTGGACATTGCTGGTGAGTTTTCTTAATGCTCTTGTGCTATTTTGAGAAAATACTTGTCTAGAAACATCACTGAAACACCTGAGACAAAGTTAAAAGAAGATTTGATAAATGATGTGAACATGGTACAACAAAAGAGTTCTGCACAAATGTCATAAAAACAGCCCGCTCAGCACTTCTGACGCCATACCTACCTGTAATGCTCTACACGTACCTGATCTTTTGGGCATGTTCACACCTGTTACATAGCTTCTTTTGAATAGATATAAACTGTTATTAAACTCGTAGCTGCTTGAAAACACAAGTTCTCTGTTCTCTTTATAATGAAGCAGAGTGCTGTTAGAAAGGTAAACAAAACATTATCTCCACCATCTGCACGTTACCATGTTTATGGCATAAAGACACAGATGTTGAAACATGACAGCCAGCAGCGAATCGTACTGAGCTCCATCTGGCTTAATTTGCAGGGATTGAGATTTGATTTTGTTTTTCGAGAGTCAAACATCTTGCTGCTTTGTGTTCAAAATATTTCTGGAATCAGAATAAAAGGTTCATTCAAAATGTCCAATTAAAACCGAGGAAAAAAGTTTCCTGAGGCAGGTCATTTTATACACTTTGGCTACCTGCATTTGGGTTGTACGACTCAACTTATTTAAAAAACAAATCTGCTTTGATGCTCATTTTTATCTGCTAGCTTTATGTCTTATATCAACCAAATACAAGACCATATCAGTTGTTGCCAGATCTCCCGAGACTGTGTTGCTAAAACATCAGACAAGTCTCCAACAAAATGAATTTGCTCTTGATTTGTGTGTCTGAAACATGCCATTTTAGCGCCAGAATGTTTGGAAGATATGTCGCTTATTAACTTCGGTGACTATGAGGGTGAAATAGTCATAATCTCTGCTCACATTCACCTCGTCCATTGGAGTGAATACACTCAGGATGTGCTGCTCGTCTCCTAAAGGGGCGAGGCAGTAGTGAAGACCAATGAGACATGGGCACAGAAAACACTCTAAAGTGGGTCATTTTGTTTCTGAACAGTCTCTGTTTATACTTAGAAAACATGTGACTAAAGCTATAAGAAATCATCTGATTGTTCTCAAAAAGTTTTGTAGGATAATAGCCTCCCTGGCTGAAAGAAGGATGTCTTTGATTTAAACATTTTTCGACTCATCTTTTCAGTATAGTTACTTTTAAATGGACACTTTCATTTCATGATCATTTTCAAACCAAGCTTCACGTTTTGCCTCGTCTCCTTTTTGGGGCTATTATTATTGGGCTATATTTAATCTGCTCTAACACAATAACTGACTAACATCAAAATCAATGTTTATCTGAAGACTGAAGATTTGAATTTTGTTTGTGCAGGTATGCAGAAAAGTCTGAGATCGGACTTTGACATGGCGTACGAAAGAGGACGGATCTCTGTCTCTGCAGAGGATGGAAACACTCCTCCTACATTTACCCGGGTCAGTGCACTGCAGACTCTTGAGACATAAAAGAGATAAGGGTAATTGATCTCCTGAAATAAAGTTGGGCAACTGCACCAGCAGCTACAGTGTTTGAGAACAAAGACTAAAATCTGCTACAGAGCATGAAAAACAAAGTCCAGTACTAATCTACTAAATCTTTTTTTCTTGATAACTAACAATGATTTTTTTTTTACCATAAAATTGCTCTCCACTGTGTGATATTAAAACATTTGTTTTGTTTCAAAACATCAGTTTTGAAGCTGGAAACTTGATTGTTCAGTAGTACATCAAAAGCTGAGCTACATATATGATATAATCTGACAATTATCATATTCTAAGCTAAAGTCTTTAAATTAAGTCATTTATAATTATGATAATTCATAGTTTAAAGGGCCACATCTCTTGTTTTTAACAGGAGGAAGTTTAGATTGAGACGCATTTAACTTTTTTATGTACGTGTGCCATTGCAGTCTGTATCCCAGGACCAGCGGGAGCGGAGGGTGACAGTGGATGAGGTTCCCTCAGGGATCTATCTGTACCCAGAGGAAGAGCCGGGAGTGGACAACATCTTCACACCAGTGTCCAGTCGATCCTGTGCTGCTCTGTTTGAGGAAGCTCAGAAAGAGATCCTCAAACTCATGAAGATTGAGGTTTGTTCACTTTTTCAAGTTTCTAATCATGTCTTTAAGATATTATGTAATGGTATCTCGTGGCACTTATGTAATATGCCACAGAAACTGTTTAAAAGAGGAGAACAATAAAGCAGAACTTAGCGTTAAATATTTTTCAGATGCTATTTTACACAACCTGAATTGTATCAAAAACAAAAATTTAAAGATTGTTTTTTTTGGCTTTTGCATTTATTTGAGGTAGGACAGCCATAGTGTGAAAGGAGGAGAGTGAGGGGAAGACATGCAGCAAAGGGCCGAGGCAGGAATTGGACCTGCGGCCGCTGTGGCGAGGACATAGCTTCTATACATGGGGCGCTCGCTCTAGCAACTGAGCCACTTGGCACCCCCTGAATTGTATAAATTTTTAGCATTGTTATTAAACCAAGAGGGACTAGTAAAAAATTACTGACAAACTTCATTTTTATAGAAGTTTTCTTCAAGATCAACTCAAGCTCTTAATAGAATTGCCTCACGTTTACGTCAAAAAATGTAAAATAAGTAAAACACCAAATGACTACAAGATAATTTAACGCATTATTTCAAATCATACATTATTACTCATGAATCCTCACATTTTAATAGTACAAAACAAGAAAGATGTCAGTCCAAAACATTCATCTCTACCTGTGACCATAGTGCTGGATGTCTTCTATAACATGTCAAATAGAGATATCAAATGTCATCCTACGTCACATTATGTTTTTGTATAATTTTCAGCTGAAAAAGTCAAATACATGTAGAGCAGGGCTCTTCCAATCATCACATATACTGTAGAACCAAATTCTCATGGATTAAGAAATAATAATAGGCTCATTACATTATTCTGTTTTTGCATGAACGAGCACATTGTTGCAAATCACTGTGGACCATCTGCTGACGGATTATGATGTAGAAAAGGGGTCAGTCAGAGGAGCAGGGCGACTAGGGTGGGCTACAGCGTCAAGCCACAGCCTTTTATGTGCTTTGCAATATATAAGAACAATGATGACAAACCACAGTTAGGTTTTGATACCAGTATGCGAAAGTGACTGCATTTATTGTCAAGAAAACCCAGTTTATATTGAACTAAACTCCCAGTACTTCTGTACCACATCTATAAAACTAAAATTTTAATGCCGTTTTCAGCCCAAGACTGAATCTGGTAGGAAGTTGTACTCACGTGTTTTGATGCAACATGTTGTAAACTGTCTCTGAGGACCTATTGCTGCACTTAATATTTCAAAACATCATGCTGGTGTAACTGGGTTAAAGCCTGATTGATTAAATAAATGTTGCAGAATCGCCTGAAGCTTGACATCCACCCCAAGGTGAACGACAGAGAATGAAGACCTTTTATCCAGTGTTCCTCCACTATGACTCTTTTCTTTTCTATTACTGCTTGGATTGATTTTTTGAAAATGTTTCTGTCTTTCTTCCTGAATCCAGGAGCCATCCTTGTTAAATGGGAAAGTGACTCTGCATCATGCAAAAGCTGGAGCTGTCTTAGCCAGACAAGGAGACCAGGTACCGAACCACGAGATATACTGGACTCTTTTATTTTTGAAAACTCCTAACAGACTCATCTGTCTGCTTTTAGCTGTATACTGCCCCACAAAGGCAGAGAGCAGCAACTGCAGAGGCAGCTGAGGAGCAGCACAAGTTTTCAGGCTGGTTTGGAAACTTTAACAGATAGGAAGGGTGTAACACTTTGATTTTACGTCTATTTATGATGATTATTTTACCCTAACAATCTTTCCATAGAACCTGAATAATACCTAAAAAATGCAGATACTGCACTTAACCTTTCAATTATTCCCATTGACTTTGAGGTTAAATACATTAAAATAAAAGCTGTTCTTTCACTTTTCTTCTCTATTTTATCTGGTGACAGAAAGTAGACCTTTTTTAATGATTTTCAGTTGCTTATATGCATTAAATGTATTACTCTGATCACTACCTGCTTGTCCAGAATTTATTTCATTATAATGATTTATTTTAGCATATCTTGTATATTGTAAATCAGGTCTTTAAAAAAAGTCAGATTCATGCCTTTCCTTGATTTTCATCAAATGCGTAGGTACTGTTGTTTGTCTTTGTAGAGCAGTATAGTAGTTGGAGCAAGTGTAGTAACCAAATATAGTAACTGAATCACTGCAACAAAGATTTGAATGAGTCAGATAATACAACAAAGTTATTTTCATCCCCCCCGTTTCTGTTTCTCATTTCCCTCTTTCAGGACGTGAGTCTGCACTTTGTCCTGTCTGGTTGTCTGCACGTCTACCAGCGGATGATTGACAAGCAGGAAGCTGTCTGCTTGTTTGTGACCCACCCGGGGGAGATGGTAGGCCAGCTCGCCGTGCTCACCGGAGAGCCCCTCATCTTCACCATCAAGGCCGTCAGAGACTGTACTTACCTCAAGATCTCAAAGTCGGATTTCTACGAGTGAGTTGATCGCCTTTAATTTGGACAAACAACAATGAAGAGAGTTTATTAAAGTTGGTTTTACAGACCACTTTCAGCAGGCATGCAACCGAATCTGCTATTATTTATGGGCTCTCATTAATAAAGCAATATGTAATTACACATTCATCCCATGCCTTAAAAGTTTCAATTTCAAATTGAAGCTAAATACACAGATTGATCTTCCATCACTGCTCCAACTGCTCTTATTTCACTATAAATCATCTGCTTATAAACAGTGGAAATACTGTATAATAGGTATTGCTCATATCTGTGCCTGTGCTTTATGTTGCCCCCTGCAGGATCATGAGGGAGCAGCCCAGTGTGGTGCTGAGTGCAGCTCACACGGTGGCCATCCGCATGTCCCCCTTTGTCAGGCAGATGGACTTTGCTATTGACTGGATGGCTGTGGAGGCTGGCAGAGCCCTCTACAGGTACAACAAATATTTAGCTTTTTTTATTCAAACAATACTTGGTCATTGTGCTGTTTTAACATCAAATATTTTTTTTATTTTCTCAGTGAATTAATTTCTTGATTATTTGTAATTGCTCATGTAATATCTGTTTTGTTTTCTCTTGTCTCTTACAGACAGGACGACCAATCAGACTGCACCTACATAGTTCTGAATGGACGTCTGCGTTCAGTCATCCGCAAGGCAAATGGCAAAAAAGAACTAGTTGGGGAATACGGCAGAGGAGACCTCATCGGAGTGGTGAGAACAAGTCTTTTTCCCTCAGTGTCATTCTGCCTGTGTTTAGAAAGACACATCGACCCATCACCTTGGAAGTATAAGGCTCTATTTAACATTTTTGTCAAAATTATCCACATATTCTTATATTGTGGCAGCTTATTAACATTATGTGAGGTGATTTGTTAAAGTTCTATGCATTTTGGGACCTTTTACTTAAAAAACACTTAATTCTAGGTTGGCAAACTATCAAAATGAAATGTAGAGTGGGGAAATGATTAGATTAAAAATGACTGTTATTACGATGCCCTAATGAGCTGCTATTGTGAGCAGTGCAGTGTTTTGTTTCTAAGTGCAGTACTGTACTGCAGTATGAGTGAATTTTGCAATATCAGAGGGTTTTAATTTACTGGACCAGTAGTGGAAAAATAAATGTATATTACCGGATATTTGTGCACTGTTTAGACTGAAATGACAAACCCAATCATGCTGCTTGAAATGTTTCTCAGCTGTTTATCATTACTTTTACCCTCTTACTATAATTTTGTTTTGTGGAGCTGGAACATCTCATGCTCTTGCCTCATATTTTAGGTGGAGGCATTGACCAGGCAGCCAAGAGCCACCACAGTCCACGCTGTGAGAGACACAGAGCTGGTCAAACTTCCAGAGGGAACGCTCAACAACATCAAAAGACGCTATCCCCAGGTCAGGATCTTCATCTTGATCTGGTTGCAGTTGTCTTTTATGGCTGAAATGGTACTGATGCATGATGTTTGTTTAGGTGGTGACAAGGCTGATTCATCTGTTAGGCCAGAAGATTTTGGGGAACCTGCAGCAGGGCCGCGGGCCCTTCTCAGGTAAGATGATGATGAAGAGAATTTCATATGCACACAAACATACATGCACACTTAAACCTACAATTTCTATTGTATTTACACGCTGTGGTCCTGTCGTACAGGCTCAACCCTGAGTCTGCCCAGTATGACAGCCAGTGCTGATGTCACCAACCCTGCCAGCAACCTCTCCACTGTGGCTGTCCTGCCTGTATGCGATGAGGTGCCGATCAATGCGTTCAACCTGGAGCTTAGCCATGCCCTTAGTGCCATTGGTAGGCCCACAATTATTTCATTCCTCCGCAACATCCCTTTTGTTTTATTTGGGGTTGTTTGATTTCTGTTTAGTTCCTCTTTATACCTGAAGTTTGTTGTTTGTCTCTTTTCAGGGCCCACTCTGCTATTAACCAGTGAAATCATCAGAGAGCGACTGGGCGTCTCTGCTTTGGACAGGTCAGTCACAAGACACCTTTTTTTTTAATAACTTTTATTTATTTTATTCTCACACTTTTTTCTCTCCTTTTAAGTTTGTCTATACTAATCGCTTTCATTTCCTCTTATTATAATTCCCAACATGTTGCTGTCATTATAGCCTTTTCTCTGTTTTATATTCTTTCAGTCTTCTGTTGGATTAATCCCTGTCTTCTTTCATTCCTCTCAATCACTGTCGCTGTCTGTTTTTGGTGAAATAAAACGCTATTCCAAAACTCATGCCTGTTTCTCTCCTCTATCCATTAGTATCCATGAGTACCGTCTCTCCGGCTGGCTGGCCCAGCAGGAAGACATCAATCGGATTGTCCTCTACCAGACTGACAACAGCATGACCCCCTGGACTCAGCGCTGCATCCGCCAAGCTGACTGCATTCTCATCGTTGGCCTGGGGGACCAAGAACCTGCCCTGGGAGAGGTGTGTGTGTGTGTGTGCGCGTGTGCGCGTGCCAGGTTGCTGGCACGCGTGTGTGCTCGTGTGTGTTTTTCCCTCGTGTGTGTGTGTTTAAGAGAAAAATAATTCTGGTAATAAACAATTGAGTACATTTAGTCTCTGTTTGAACTCTCGCCTCTGTCCACCTCTGTCGCCCTCCAGCTGGAGCAGATGCTGGAGAACACAGCAGTTCGTGCTCTGAAGCAGCTGGTTCTTCTGCACAGAGAGGATGGGCCGGGCCCCTCCAGGACAGTCGAGTGGCTCAACATGCGTAGCTGGTGCTCCGGACATCTGCACCTCAAGTGTCCCCGCAGGGTCTTCTCCAGACGCAGCCCCAGCAAACTAGTACGACGCAAACTTTACTAGCTGTTTTTAAGAACTTACTCTTCTTTAGTATACTACATAAATATATTGTATCATGGTATGTCATACTAGCTAGTATCAGGTTGAAAGGCTCCATTTTAACCTTAAATTAAGAGTGCAGTCATGACATGAAGGTCTTGTAAATTTGGGGCATTTCAGAATGAAAAAGGGCATGAAGTCTGGTCTTGTGTTGCTAAATTTTAGTGGGAAGTTGCTGCCTTTTCTTTATTTTTGTCTATGTTCTATGTTTGTACAGAGGGATGTATATGAGAAGGTGTTTGAGAAAACGGCAGACAGGCACAGTGACTTCTCTCGGCTGGCCCGAGTCCTGACTGGAAACAGCATCGCCGTGGTGCTGGGAGGGGGAGGAGCCAGGTGAGACGGGCTGTCCAAAGAGGGCTGAATGTACAGACATGTGGAGAGCAGGTTTGCTCCTCAGAGCCTTGGTGTTTTATAATATTAACAATCCACCTTACATGTATATTATGTAATGTGTCAGCAATCCCAAACTCCTCCTCGTCTTACCATTATATAAGATAATGCAGGGAAGGATTTTGGATGGTAAATCCACCTTTTTTACACCAAAATGTGTCCATTTCCTCTATTTGGAAAGTGTAGATGTGATAAGCCTTAATTGATCCCCAGAGGGGAAATTCAGGTGTTGCAGCAGCACAATGACAGAAATAAATACAGATAATTAGAGAAGTAAAAAGTGAAAATAATAATAAATGAAATGGGTTTAGTAGTGGTACTGTATATATAACTAGTATAAGAGAAGAATTAAAAATATGACCTATTCAATTGCAATTGAAGACAAAGTTACGAGGTAAAGTGACATGGTGTGAATTACAGCAGCAAGTCTAATGGTCCGTACATAGCATAGCACACCAGAATAATATATACAGTGGTTTACTAATGATACTGTATAATAAAAAAGTTAAGTGAAGTGATTGTACTTTTTTGCCCAAGCTAAATTCTGACGATAAAAAATGTCTCTTTTATAGCAAAGGACCATCTCATGTCATTTTTGATCGCGCAGAACCATGTGCAGCTTACAACATATGAAGTCATCCAGTGTACCTGACTATTGTTGAACCCTTTTCTCCCCTCATGCAGAGGCTGCTCTCATGTGGGTGTGATCAAAGCTATGGAGGAAGCAGGGATTCCTATTGACATAGTGGGTGGGACGTCAATCGGCTCATTCATTGGCGCATTGTATGCTGAGGAGAGGAGTGCCGTCAGAACCAAACAGAGAGCCAGAGAGTGGTCCAAGGTACAGCACATACCCAAATCCACTGTGGCGTAATTTCTGTCATGCCTGTATGTCTAAGATGACATTTTGCTCTTAAAATGAAAATGTTTAATTCACCCAGCAGTCCTCAGTTAAATGTTTTTTCCCCGCGTGTTAAAAGTAGAATGATGAGGAACTCCTGGAAAGCTTTTTGGTTTCAAACAAGAATTGGTAATTAATAATAAACTTGCTTAAACTTCTCTGTGTTTTGTTGTTCAACAGGCAATGAACTCAGTATTCAAAACAGTGCTGGACCTGACTTATCCCATCACCTCCATGTTCTCTGGTTCTGCCTTCAACACCAGCATCTATAAAGTGTTTCAGGACAAGCAAGCTGAGGTGAGGGTTTGTGGTAAAATAAGTTTTTTTCCCAAGTTCAGAAAGAATTTTTTTACCACTGCTGTGCGCTCTACCACAACACAAGAGGGTCTTGTTTTTGAAGCAGTCACTGTGAAAATAATCATAAGGGTTATTGCACTGAAATACTCTCTGTGTCCCCAGGACCTGTGGCTGCCGTACTTCAACGTCACCACTGATATCACGGCCTCAGCCATGCGTGTTCACCAGGATGGTAAGTGACAGCTGAGCTGCCTGCAGGGGCCGCCCCCCCCTCTCCATCACATCGTTATAACGTGATTGACTAAATGTTTATTTGAAGCTTAGATAGGCAGCGCTCCTGTACAGTTTACAGTGTTTGTTATCAGAGTACAGTATTTGATAGCTTAAGATGAGCACATATACTGTAAATGCAAACACACACACACAGACATGCACATTAAAGGGCATGAGCAATTGCTTAAGCCAACATTTAACACCACTCAATCAATAATACTGCACCGAGTGACAGAAAACTAATGTGTGAAATCGGCACTGTCATCAATTTATGTTTGAAAAGTGATTTATCAGTGAATTCTGGCAGCAGTCAGGCAGATGGAAAATGGCGCAGCAACTCTTACCTAAGTGAATATATTGGCTTGCTGTTGCTCTCAATTGATTTCAGAAGTGACTTTAGGCACTGCATCTTTTTTATCCTTTTTTCTTTATACACCAAGTCTATAAATATTATATCATAGGCACAACTTACATACACAAATGTGACTGGCTAATGCATCATCTAGAGTGACAGGACTGCATGCCCTCAGATATATGGTTCAAGGCCGGTATACTCCAAACTGAGCTGAAGTTGGTTCGTTCTCAAACAGCTGTTAAATACAGAACTTTGAGCAAATGCCAAGGACGTCATAGTTAAGAATAGTGTCCACACCAGATGGAGCATATTGAGATTCTTGCTGCAAGTAGATTTAGTTTGAGTTCCCAACAACAAAAAGAAAAGTTACTATAAGTAGTAAAATTAATGAATATAATCCTAAAACATGAAGCTCAGCGAACATAAAACTTGCAGCCATTTACAAAAGAGGCAAGAGTATGTCAGCGGGTGGTAACCTGAAGTTTGAGTGACCAGCCTGCATCAGAGCCAAACACATTGCCTCATTTTAGCAGCAAAGCCACTCCCTTGCCTGCCTAAACATACCAGTTTCAGTCTCGTTTTGAGTATGCCACAGCCAAGGACTTACGAGTACGTAGAAGAGAATATGAGGAAAAGAAAACACTGTACTGATGTTTCTATGCTTGTGTCAGTATTTACTGAAACAATAGCAAATGTGTTCTGTTTGACTTGCGCAAAAAAATGCACCATCACTAACATAAGCTAAAGTAGATCTACCAACCCCGCAAATCCAGTGTGCCATTTTAACCTTTTAACAAAATTAGTGCAATTCTATTTTGTAATCTACAATATGTTGGCGTCAAATTAAGACATTGCAGTTTCATCATCAAGGCAATGTTTTGAATTACTATAATCCAAACTGGATTTGAGAGGTTTGCTTATGTTTGCATCCTGGCATGTGTATGAATTAACAGCTGGAGCAAAGCCTTTTCCTTCTCTCTGTCTCATTGTTCCCACCGCCTGCTTGTATCACTTTTACTGCACTAGTTTCTTCGCTTCTCATTTCTCCATTTCCCCTCTTTGCTTGTCTTTCTTTCTTTATTTCATTTTTCCACTCTTTTACCATCTGTCTGTTTCTTTATCTTCATTTACTTGTCCGTTTTAAACTTTTCCTTCCTACTTAACTTATTTTCTATATGCTAAATTAATGAAGCTGTAGGTTTTTCATTTTTGTCCATCACATTTGTGTCTAAAACTCCCAGATTATGCCTTATATATATATATAGTATATGTTACTGTCCCTTACGTCAGGTCTTTCTGCACAGAGAGACGTCACATAGCTGCCTTTTTACAGGTTACGCCATAGACAAAATAACCCTCCTAGTTGCTGACCCCAAAATGCTGACTCCCGTCCCGTGTCCGTGTCAACATGTAGGATCCAGAACACTCCACCCTGCTTTTCCCTCATTGCTCGTTAACGACATCTCACGTTGCTTCTCTCACTCATCAACATTTTGTGCTTCCTGTAGTTTTTCTGGTGTGCGTTTGTCCAACATTGCTAGCCTGGTGCTATTCTGAGTATGTCACTTTGGCTCCAGCCATTTGGTAAAGTGAAGAGTAATTATATGCCATTTGACAGGTGTAAGGTACACAGTGTCATGAGTTTGAATTACATCCTTTGGTTTTATCCAGTGAGAAAAACTAGCGAGATTGAGATTTGAGAAAACTTGAATTCAAAAACAAATCACAAATCTTTCTGTAAAACTTTGTCCAGTTTCACTTGCAGTTTTCTCTTCAGTCTACAGTTTGGAGAATTTAGTAACGCCAAACACCACCTCTTGAAATGTCGGACTCTCTCTCCTACTTTGTCTTTCTCCCTCCTTTATTTTTATCCTTGCCTCTCCTCTCTCTCCTACGTTACCTTTCTACCTTCTCTCTTATCCTCTTTATCTTTCCCCCTCTCTCTCTCTCTTCCACTATCTTTCTCTCTCTCCTACTTTGTCTTTCTTACTTCCTCTCTCTCTCCTTTTTAATCTTTTACCCCCTTTTCTCTCCTGCTTTCTGTTTCACCCTCCTCTCTCCTTGCCTCTCCTTCTCACTTTCCTACTTTGTCTTTCTTACTTTTCTCTCTCTCTTTCTCCTACTGGATCTTTCACTCTCCTTTCTCCTTGCTCCATGCCTCTCCGTCTCTCTACTACTTTATCTTTCTCCTTCCTCTCTCTCTCTCTCTCACCTTGCCTGTTGGACCAGCCATCTAACAACGCTACTACTATGTTTTTTAATATGCTTAATTAACATATCAAACAAACCTTGCATCACTGTTTTTATGTTGTAAAGCTAAGTTACATATATGTTGTGTCATACGTCCAACATATTTGTTGTCATTTATATCACAGATTTTTGTTACACTTAGACTAAATTGTATTGTTTGTAGTAAATGTTATTGTGTTACATTTCATCTGCATTCTGAACAAAGTCTATTTTACTTTGAATAGTGTAATTTAATTGGTTGCAGAGTATAGTTTTATATAAAATTGGCATCGCATTAGATTTTATCGCATTTGGTTGGAAACCACAGGCATAAGTAAATAATTTTGTGGACATTGTATTCCCCTTCCTCTCTGTCTCGCTCCGGGCAGCCTCTTGCACTCTTCCTCTATATGTTGCGGGCATTTCTTTCTCTGTCCTTTCTTATTCCTCTCTCTTTACACGTTCTTCTCGCTCTCTCTCTGTCTTTCTCTCCCTCTTTTTTCCATCTGTGACGTTGAGTCCGGCCCATATTTGATGTGTTCCTCCTTCTCCATCTCCATTTCCTGACAGGTTGCGTCTGGCGATATGTTAGAGCCAGCGCCTCCTACACCCCCTATTTACCTCCCCTGTGCGACCCCAAGGATGGCCACTTGCTTGTGGATGGTTGCTATGTTAACAATGTCCCAGGTCAGATTTTAAACACCCGCTCACCAAAACCTCCTCCCCCCCGTCCCTAAGTCGACAATCGACCACTCGGCTACCCTTCCTCCTCTTTCTTGTCCTCCTCCCTCCCGAGTTCTCACTCATAACTAACCCCACCCTGACCAGGTGGACATTGGGAGCCCATGGTTTGGAAGGAAAGACTAAATCAATTATATGTCTTAGGATTGATCCAGTCAGTGCCCCGATCTTTCACTGGCCACTACCAGTACATATCATAAACTCCAATTGGCTTTTTGGTTCACACACAGCACACTTTCTCCACTTGGCTTGGTGCCACCAATAATATGACTGCTGACTTTCACTTTTTTTTAGTTGTCGTGAGATTTTGCCCACGCATGTCCGGGCATCTATGAGAGATGCATGATGATCCTCTGGCCCCTTATGTATATTTGCTCAATCTTAACCTTCTCCTTCACCACTATAATGTTCTGGATGTGGCTTGTAAATATTGATGTATTTATGCACCTCTGTACTTGCTTATTTTTATATATTTTTACAAAAAATGCAGTTACTGTCTTGCAGGTAGTTTAGCTTGGCCAATATAAATCAAGCTTAAAGGAGCAGTGTGTAAGATTTAGGAGAACCTGCTTCCTATGTAGATATAAACTGTGAAAACAACACAGTGATTCTTATTTTCAGGTGACACACCTGAAACACATACACTAAGGAAAACAAACAATCAAAGTAAACTTTTAGATTAGGGCAATTATCGGTTAAGTTTCACTGTCACTGCACCTGACATGCTGCTTCTTCGTCTTCTCCTAGAGTATGCTCTATGTTTTGAGAGTGTGGTGCAACAAATAATCAAACAATAGGTATATATCAATAGCGCTCATTAGGACAAGTCCACTTCCAAAAATATAAAATCAATATGTGGTGGAAGACAATTTAGTTGTGGCAGGCTGCCACAAATACACTGGGCCTATAATTGATATGAATTTTGCTGGATTTTAAGTGTGAGAACAGCAATAGAGACCTAACATTACTGAGTGCATTTATTAAAGGAAGCTGATAGGGTTGAAGATGACTCTCACTGGAGATAATGAATGGCTGCACCATGTCAACATCACATCTGTCTGTTGTTGTGGATCATTGTGCGTTTCAGTTGGCCTAAATGTGTCTGTCCTTTGGACTGAATTGCAGCTTGTTCCCCTTCGTTTCGAATGAGGAGGTCCTTGTGAAATTGCTTCTGTTTCATTTCAATCACCTCTACCTACAGGAACATGACCGGTCTCTCCTACACAGCACCTGTCCTCTCCCCTGGCTTTGCTTGCTTCTATGTGCATGCCAGTGTGAGCCAATCGATATATTTCTCATAAATATATATTGATGGCATGTGTTACTTTTTTTGGTTTTTCCATGTATTTCATTATTATTATTATTATTATTATTCAGGGATATGTGTTCTGGATCTTGCTGTTGCCCGTCTCAGCCCGTTAAGTTAATAAAAAATGCAGGGCAAACAAATGGAGAGCTGTAGGCGGTAGTCATTCCCCTAAAGTCATATTTCCGTAAGATGGTTCTTCCTCAGCATTCACATATACTCCACGCACAGATGCACCCCTCGCTTTTCTCTGCGGTGCGCCTTATCCTTCCAACCCATGCAGCACCCATCCTGCTCCTGCCCCCTGCTGGCACTCAGCTGGACTGCAGGACTGAGGCGGGTTGGGTGCGTCCCTGCCATGTTCACTGTGAAGGATCTCCAAACATTGTCACAACATCGGCAGCTGCTCCTTCTCTGACATTTGGACAATTCAAGTACTCTCACTGCAATGTTATCTACATCTTATCCTAAGGGCCCAGTTGTTCAACAGATTTAATCTGGATTAAAATGATCTGGATTTGGGAATCCAAGGGTTTGCTATCCAAGACCAGCCAAACCATCGTTGTTTTGTATCAGTTTTTAAAAGCAACATTGGATCCGATCATTCTGATCCAGACACAAACTTTTCAAGATTACCAAATCTGGATTGCCAGTGCACTTAATGGGACTACTTATCACAATGTGGGTCACTGGCTCTATAAATAGCAGGAGGAAAAGTCAGTGTGGGGTCACTTTAGTGCTTTATTTCAAGAGACAGAAAACAGCATGGGGGATGATATTGCTAAAAACTACTTAAATGTAGAAGTTAAAATTATAATAATCATCATCATCATATTTATTTAAATGAATGACTGTTGTCTATCTGTCACTGAATGAGCTAACACAGTTGTAACTGAGTCAAAGGCCCACTGATGAAAGCCCTTGCATTTGCAGTATTTGGAGCTGGACTTCTGATTAAACCAGTAAATATATTCATCTTGTTTTCAAGACTTACATACACACTGCAGTTACTGCTTGTTGCCATGGGTGCCACCAAAGAGAATAAAACAGAGATCGTACTTACTTACTTTAAATCATTTCTGTTTAATGTTGACAGCTATTTGTTGAAATATTTTATGATAAAAAAATACTTAATTTTATTGCATTTAAAGTGTGTATATATATATTTACCAATTTGAAAGTTTTATTTCATTTTGTCCCCGTAATCCACCCGAATCCACCCTTCTGCTGGAAAATACTGATTTTCGGATCAAAGGTATCAAAAATTTTGAACAAAACAATCTGAATATTTGGTCCAGATCAAAAACAAGACTGGATTACATCATCTAATCCGATTTCAGAATCCTTTCCTTTTGAACAACCCATTTTCCTTACCAATAAGTGAAATCCGATCAGGTTACTTTTGAACAACTGGGGCCAGTTTATCATGACTGCTTTCATCTTAAATATACAGTATCTGTGGATTTTGCAAAGTCATATGATAGTAGACTGACCCAAAGCGCTGCTGTTGGGACACAGTTTGGGGATCCAAACAGCCTTGGTGCTCTGTGATGGTTGCCATTTACTTTTTTACCTTCCGCACAAGTCACACAGGGTCTCTGTGCAAGGTAATGAGGTTTGCAGTGGTGTGCAGCAGAGTGTAAAGGTGGGCAGAACAACAGTCCTAGCCTTTGCAGGGATCGGCTACCTTCCTCTGTCCGACCTCCCTCTGACGTTGGGATTGCGTTCTGTGTCGACACTAACCTAAAATGTATAGCAAACATGATTGAGATGTTATCCCCCCTCCTTCCTCCTCCTCCTCCTCCCTCCCTGGTGTACCAGGATCTCTGTGGCGCTATGTGCGGGCGAGCATGACCCTCTCGGGGTACCTGCCGCCTCTCTGCGACCCCAAAGATGGCAACTTGCTAATGGATGGTGGCTACATCAACAACCTGCCAGGCAAGTAGAGGTGGTACCCCACCCACCCCCACCCCCCAACACACAATCCTCAATGTCCCCAGAGGATGGGGGAGGTGGAGGGACGGGGGTTTATTATTAAGGTTATTATGAAGGGTTTTAACCCAGTTGGTTATAGGCTGGGTGAGTATAAGGTCTTAATTCTAATGGATGGAGGTCAGGTGGTAGTCGAGGAGTGTGCTGAGTTTTCCCTGTTTGAATATTGAGCCAATTCAAACCATCAGACAAATTTAGTCTTAATCAACCATATTTAAAAATGAAGATACAAATTGAGTGAGCTTAGTGAGGAAACAATTTTGATCAGACCTAAAAATAGTTTGTATTACTAAATAGGGAAAAGTCAGCACTTTGAGTTATGTTGGGAGTGGATTCACAGGTATCAAGGTTTCACTTAAGAAAGAGGAGGAATGTGGTATTTGTCAAACAGCCTGGTGTCAGAAAGGTGTCGAATTAAAAATGGGAGGAGGGGTTACGGCTAAAATCAAGTTTGAAAAAAGTATATTTAACATTACATACATACATAGTGTGATTTTACTTTTTTTTAATGCCCAAAAGACACCAGTCTGCTTTGTGATAACAATTTGGTCCCCCTCATATCAAAATTAGCACTTTATGTAGAGCTGGGCAATTATTCAGTATTATTGTTTATTGACTATCAGCAGAATCAAACTGTGATGTTATGATAATATCATGCTCTCACTCTGTTGTCCAAATTAATGCCTCCAAGCAAATTTTAAAGTTAAATCTAACAAAATTAGTAATAGAAATTTGGATTTACATGTATATAGAGCAACTTTGGGTATGTTTACATAAACACTAATATTCCAAATATGACAGTATTCTAAATTTGATACTGGTCATGTCAACAGTATATTCCATTTCTATTTTCCGACTTAGGCGTTATTTTGAATGTTGCATTTTCTTATTAAAACATTTGGGATATGCTGAATTTATTCTGGTTGTAATAGCATTCTTTGGACATGTATACAGCACAATCAGACTTGTTTACTCTTCGCATTATCATGGATACCTTTTACACCAACTAACTCGCCAACAGTTTGTAAGACTATGGTAGAGGTGCATTCCCAAAACCAAAGCCCACGTTTCTGGTTCACAGCTACTTTTAAGCATTGGAAGACTTGGATATCAGCAGGTTTTTGGACACTGTCAAATATTGTAAGCCGACCTTTTCAAGGATCTGCTCAAACAAGTCTTTGAAAAAATCCTGGCACAGGCGACAGCTGTTTAAATTTTTCCATATTTTGATGCATTACACAACATGTCAGGGCATAAAGGACATTCGTGAGCCATGTGAAAGACTCAGTAGAAATATTGTCTTCTTCAGAACAAGGGCAATAACTGCAATATTTGTGTATTTGAATATAGTCAGTCAAAGACAGTAATGCTTTAAAGTGTAGCTTGATTATTTACTGTGGGATTATGCATACATTTGTGTACATTTTAAGAAATTACTGATTTTGGAAAATATCCTTAATGTTGGATAATGATTTCAACCATATTGCCCAGCTCTACATTTTTTGTTCATTATACTGAAGCTTCATTTAAAAATCTGTATTTGATTCCATTTCAACCAGAGGAGAAATTAGTCTGTTTAGAAAGAGGGGAGGAGATGTTTTTGTCTGCGGACCATTTAATACTTTACATCCTCATTACCCGAAAAGCATTTCAAAAATGCACCAGACCAAATGGTCACTGTCCTGTAATGTTTACAGAAGTTAGACATAAACTGTTTTTAGCTGTCATTGTGGTGCGCAGATGAAAACTTTCCCAAGTCTGTTTCTGTGTAGTGATGATCAAGAATGTACTCATGAACTAACCATATTCCACAAAGCTCTGGACTGAGCTACTGTAATGCTTTACTTGGTATAAGGGTCATGTCTCATTATGTCCCAAGCAGTTCTCGTTCTTGAGGTTTGTGAAATATGGTGCTCTTGGGGCCCAAAGATTGATCCATCTGAAGGGAGCCTTGTGAAATCAACATTTTGGCCTTCTCCCTGAAGCGTCTGTGTGCGATCAGCTGCATTTATAGTTGTTCTTGGCTCTCTGGATCAGTGTGTTGGGCTGTGCGATGTCTTCCTGTTTTTCTGTCTTTGAATAGGCTTAACACCACAAAAATGCTCATTGCCCCAAAGCTCTTTTTAACACTAGCAAGTCAATGAGAAAGGTCATGACCTCCAGCCTTGTGTTGGTTGGCTGGGAAATTATACATAAAAAAAAAAAGAAATTGAAGTCACTAATTGTCCATAAAACCTCTGGAGTGTGTCTGACAACTTAGAAAATGGATATTTCTGTGGTGTAGGTCTGAGCGTTGTGGCTCCTAAAGTGATGGTTAAAACATTATATCCAGAAACAAGCTTAATAACAGGATCTATTGTCTTACCATCTCTGCTGCTGGATTTTGTCGTGCTGTGTTTGTGCGTCTGTGTGCATGTGTGTGCGTTACGTGTCCAACAGCGGACATTGCGAGGAACATGGGTGCCAGAACAGTCATTGCCATCGACGTGGGAAGCCAAGATGAAACCGACCTCTGTAACTATGGCGACTGCCTGTCTGGCTGGTGGTTGCTGTGGAAACGGATCAATCCCTGGGCAGAGAAAGTAAAGGTACAGTACAGGTTGGCAGCGCAAGGCACTGCTAACTATTGGTGACTCACCGTGTTAAAATATGGAGTTTAAATCGATATGTAGCGTTGCTGACTCTGCAGATCGAGGATTATGTCTGTTGTTGTTAGTGGCAATTTCTGGAAGCATTTTTACACCATCCTCTTCCACAGGTCCCTGACATGGCAGAGATCCAGTCTCGGTTGGCCTATGTGTCCTGTGTGCGACAGTTAGAGGTGGTAAAGAAGAGTGCCTACTGCGAGTACATCAGACCGCCCATTGACCGTTTTAAGACCATGGACTTCGGCAAGTTTGACGAGATCTATGTGAGTTACTTCACACATGTTTGATATGGAGGGTGACTATCCAGCATTTACAAACATTACAACTTAATTATGATGCCTTAATTTGATTGCTGCAAGCCAATGAGGTCACAGTTTAAAAAGACGCAGCCCTTCATTCATGTCAATGAGGCCACTGCATTGACGCATCAAGATTGCTGATGCTGGGGGCTTCAGCAAGAAAAGGCAGGGTAGTCGACCAATCTCTATTTCAAACTCATAGATGGGTTACTTGAATCTGGATCATAAAGTCTTGTCTCACCGGTTCCTGAAGAAACTAAAAAGTCCTGTTTAAAGTGTGAATGCCTGATAAGAACAATAAAGCCCTTCCCACCAGACTAAAAAACCACCAACCACTTAAATCATTTTTTTGTCTTAAATGGGAATGGTTAAAATTGGCATTATCAGGACAAATGTTTCTGCAGTAGTCATGACTTTTTATTGTCTCTGGTTTTGTTCAGCAGTGATAGAAACATGACATCTGGATGGACTAGCTACTTTTTACCCCTTTTGTGGTACGATAAAAAGACGTGCCACCAAAAACTGTATCCATCTCCGTCTAAGGAGTGCTCAAACATTATTCAAAACTAGTCAGCACCAAGTTTAAAAGTCAGCATAAGTGACAGATGTAAAAAATTGTATACCTACCATAAAATTGTCACTGGCGTCCATGCTGCGTTCTACTATTTACTAACCTGTTTTCTGGCGCATTTGCAATGTCAAACTTGACACGTGCATGGCTTTGGCAATGGAAAAGGATTTTATCTCCTGTTTTTTAGCAGGTTTTTTGAGAGTTTGAGTTTAAAAACCTGCATATACATGCTTATTTTGGGGGGAAAAGGTTAAAAGGGCCAGTGTCAGGAAATATGCATCAACTTATCCACCTTCACCTGTGGCTCTTCCTTTTTTATCTTCATAGAATAATCCATCTGATATTCACAAAATCCACCTCAGCAGCACATCTGAGATACAGTTTTGGAAATGTCTGTCCTCTTGAAGTATGGATGGTTCATACTGGAAATGTTAAAATGCCACAAGCTGTACATTTTAACAAGGATGCCGTGTTACCAAATAAACTAAAAATACATCATAATCTGTCCAGAGTTACATATTTCCTGAAAGTGTCTATTCGCTTTATAAAAGGTACCTTGTATCTCTGTTTTTGACTACTTCAGGATGTTGGCTACCAGCACGGCAAGTTGCTATTTACTGGCTGGGCCCGAGGTGACATCATCGAGAACATGCTAAGGGACCACCGCTCAGCCGACTACAACGACAGCAAGAGAACTGACGTGAGAGAAAAGCAGACACACCACAAATGATGTGAAATGTCATTATTAAAAGTTATTACATCAGTATATAATAACAATTCCTTGTCCCGTAGTCCTGCACGTGTACGGGAGCAGACTTTACTGACCTTGCAGAGATTGTATCCAGGATAGAGCCAGTGCAAAGCTACGTATCTGCAGAAGGTAAAAAGATCACTTCATTATTTTTAACTATGAATAATTCCTGTGATTAAAGTCATTTTTACACGGCCTGCACGTGTCATGCTAAAAGTCCTTGTTGCAGCAGTCTCCTTCTATAGATGTACAGCTTCCCCTCAAGATCATGTCTGATTTAATCAGTGTCATAAATAAGAACTCGCAGCTTCGACCTGTCTTTTTTATTGAAATACAATAGGAGAGGTCCCTGATATTTTATGGGTTCTATCTAAACCTCTTGGGTCAGTCACACAATAAATTATCTCTGTAATATCTCCTCTATATCTTACCATTCAGCGGAGGAGTCAGACTGTCTGACAGAATACGAGGAAGATGGGATGGACACTGTGAGAGAGGAGGAGGGGGAGGAAGAGGAGGAAGAGGCAGAGGACCCTGAGGACCAGTCCCCCGGAGAGTGGGTCCAGAATGGAGTCTTTCAGACTGTAAGCATACGTAAATGGAAAATGTGGTGTTACTGATTCATGTTAAATACAGTTCCTTCTTCAACGTCAGTGTTTCTCTTATCAGTTACCTTCACTGAGTCATGGTGGGCCACAGACTTGTTTATAGTGCCACAGTGATCCCTGGCCTCATTTTTCCTGACATGGAAATTTTTCCAAAGACTTTCTTCCAGTGATATTTACAGGGTTTTAATTCTGGAGAAATGGAGAGCACTGTTATCAGATCTATTTAAAAAAATCTGTATTGGAAGATATCCTTTGCCTGATAGCAGACAGAATTGTCAACTAATTTGCCTCCATCTCCAGCTTCAGACAGTATTATTTTTTCCACTTTAACTGGTTTCCCTAGGGGAGAGTTTAATTTTTCCTCAACAATCACTAGAGATACACATATCCGCCTCAATTTAACCGCGTTTTAAGTCCACACTGATTCGTAGTCATGCCAACATACTTGTTTTGCCTGGGGTTTTGAGAGTGAAGCTGAGCAAAGGGGAGACACATTACAATGCTGCAATATTGATAAGACATGTTGATTTAGAACAGCCTCGATTTCCGTGTCTCTCTTGTCTTTAATGCTTACCATTGTTGATCTTACTGCTCACTGGTTTGGGTGCAGCGCTTGACAACAGCTTGACATGAGCGTTCGTCCCGCCTGTGGCGCTGATGGGCTAATTGTTAGTCCCCCCACTGTAATCATTGGTTGTTTTTTTATATCAACCAATAGTTTGATGGCAGACAAATTAGTCAACTCAGACTTGATGGAGTGGCTGGATTCAGAGGTCTGGATATCCTGAGTTGAAGTGATAGAATCTGGAGAGAAGTTGGATTTGGAGATCCCCACATAAATACATTAAGTCTAATGCATGCAGGGTGGTTAGCCTACAGTAGATGACCTTGGTGGGTAAAAGGAACTTACTGTTGAACTGCAGAGTTTAGCATTGCTGTTGATCCCAAGAATTGCATAAAAAGTGTACATATGTATGTTTTGTACTCATTAGCTTATTTAGCTTACGCCTGGAATGTAACTAGTTTTTCCAATTGTCCCGCAACTATATTTCCAGGAAATGGGAAATAGTTTGGATGTGTATTACTAGGGTAGTTGACATTAGTGAAACCTTTAGATTCCAGCTTTACTGAAGAGGTGAAAACAACTCTCCTTTCTCTCACTCTTTTTCTGCAGGATGAGGAGAAATCTGTGCGACAACGCAGGAAACTCACCAGTGACTCCAACACCTCCGAAGTCTCTGACTGCTGACAGAGGGCCACGGAGGAATAGAGGGAGAGACGCGAGAACAAGGGCCAAAATACGGGTCCAAAAACTGTCACAGCTAAAGACTTGGGACGAGGCCACACACAGCCCCTGCAACTTCTGAAACTCTTCTGGAAAACTGTTTTCCTGCAGGAAATTGCTGTTCATGCTCGAAACTGTCGAACCTTCTTTGCATCAAGTGACTTCCTTCCTCACTCTCACGCTCTTCACGTTTGACACCACCATCAAAAATGAATATGTACGTTCTCGAATAGGACCCATTCCCACTCAGCAGATTCTCTCATCACTTTCACACCAAACTGAGCTATTGCCAGAATCCCTGCCTGCCAACTCCCAAACCTGCCAAAACAGGGACTCCCACAGTAACCAACACAACAAAAGAGGGACGCCTAAAACTTTCAATTCACTCTCCTGTTCCTCAGTTTCAGATAGCCAGAAGGACCCCCGTCTGTGTCTCTCAATCTTTACGTATGCCCGTACATCTTCATTGCACTCCATTAGCGTATTACATGGTTCTTTAATTTCATGTGTGCGCTTGATGGGATGCGTGTGTATATGTTGACTGCTGTGATTTGTTGAAATAGTAGCAGGACACAGAAGGAGAGTGAGAATTACACATACTAGAGCTCTAGATAGCAAGAGTTATGTAAGTTTAGTGTTAGATGTCAAGTAGAGAGTCAGCAAAGGGAATCTGTAGAAGGAATAGATGTCAGTGTAGGCGCCAAAGTAGACTTTATGTTGACTGAACAGAGTTGGACCAGTGTTAGAAAGCAGAACAAGGATGAGTAAAACCAGGAGACATTTAAAGAGAGTTGTGACATTAAGTGTGTGGATGCAAGAAAAAAAAAAAAGATGGACCAGTGTGTAAAGTTTTAATTTAATTTATTTACAATTCACTCAGAGTAGAGTAGAGGAAGCTTGGTGCGCTGTAGGTGAACTGAACAGATGATGGTGCAAAATATGTCATGAAAACCACGAATGAATGAAATGATTTCACTGAGTGGATGACTTTGTGTTTGTGTGCTTGAGACTAGGTGTTTTGTTTGAACTGATGCCAGATAAAGACGTTGCCTTTTCAACCACTGTTGGATCCACTCACAGTGACTGTAGAGAAGAGAGACACTACACAACAAACCAATGTGTGCCCGCTTCTGCTTGAAAAAGGTCACACATTCAGTACTCGAGGTTCCTGTGTATAATGGACAATACGTTGTTGATGTCTGAGACTGTACAGAAATTTCAAAACCTTGCCAACAAATTATTGTCAAATAATGTACAGAAACCCTTAGTACTCCTTTACTTCAAATAGGCAGAATTCACCTCATGTAACTATTAACACGTAATTACATGGACCTCTTGTAGATTGTAACAAGATTCCATTATAATATACACAATGTTGATATTCATATATGTATATGAGGTGGAAATTTGTAAGTTTATGCTTTGCTGCAAAACAACGGAACCTACGCATAAAAAATAGTTTCTTCTTTTACAATTAATTTTGTTTTATTTATATGTGTTAACTACTGGCTTTTTAAAAAAACTTTTTTTTTTTAATTTAGGGTTGGGAGGGCGGTGTCTTATTTTAATTAACTTGGCTTTAGCTGTTTTGCACTGAAATATTTGAAGTATTCCTTGCTCAGAAGATGTTTGGTTTAATAATAGCCAACCTTGAGATGCCAAGGGAATCTGAAGAATAAAAAACAGAGACGATAATTTAATATACATACTGGGAAAATAAATATAATATGCAGTATTTCATGTAGCATCTGAGTTTTTCTTTCTTTCTGTCTGTCATCTTTGTGTGTTTATGTTGTCACAAAGCTGACAAACCTGCAGACGGGACGTTGGTTCTCAACTCCAAAGTCAATATTTGAGGCACATGATGCTTTTCCAGAAACTCCACATGTTGGCTCTTACTGTGAAACCACATGCTGTTAGTCTTATTAGAGATACTTAATGGTTTTATACATCAGCATCAAAGAATAAAACAAACCATATTTGTAGTTAGTTGTAGTCTTCTGTATTGTTCTTATTTGGGTCGTGACTAGATACTCGATTTTCAAAACTCTCATAGGCTCATAGAAATCAAGATTTTATGTTACAGAATCATTATTATTTTTAAGCACTATTTTCAGGTAATTTCCTTGTTTGTTTTGTTGTTTTTTACTAATGTTTCCTTTCTTTTTTGGCAATTTTTCAGGAAATGGTTGGTTAATTTTTTCTAATTTCTTGCAAATTTTGGGGTCGTTTTTTACGTAACTCATTGCGAGCCTCCCATGTGTTTGAAAGAAATCAAGCCAATATAATCAGGTTTCAAAGGGCAAAACTAAGTTGGTTTCGAGTATTATGAAGTTGTTTTTTCTTCCGATAAAGATGCATTTTTGGTTTTTGAGCACTGCTAAACAAAGACACAATGTTAAGGTGTTTTATAGCTAAAATTTAAGATTAATGTCAGTTTTGGAAGCTACAACTCCTTGTTTTTGTTTGTGTTTTTTGACAAACCACTGCTTGTCATTTATGTAATTAATAACAATAAAACAAAACTAGAAAATTTGAGAGGAAATTTTGGCGGGTGCCTCCTCCTGCACCAGGTGCTAACTAGGTATTCATAGCACTAGCTACATGTGTACATGTACACATTTACTATTTTTGTAAAAGTAGTACAATGTTGTTCAGTGTTTAGAGATAGCTAAACATAATACTGACAGCAGCAATGCAGCGTGAGAAAGATGTTTACAAATATTCGTTCATAAATACTTGTGTGGGGGGGGCACAAGTGGGCCATTAATTACTAAGTGACATCTTTGTGTTGGAGAACACACACACACACACACACCAACATGTCTCTGTGTTTGTGTGTTAGTGGCCCTTGCTATGGTAGTTTATGCCCCACCTGTGCCTGAGGGACATGTTTTTTTTTTTTTTTTTATGTCAGGACGGATAGCAGTTTAAAGTTTTAGTGGAAGATTAAGAATAAGAATAAAAATAAAAGTAAGTATGACGAATAATACTAACTGCACGACAAGTAAATGAGGGGCCACTTGTGATGCCTGTCTGGGGCCAAAAGTGTATACAAGTGTGCCCTGATAAGTGCCTGCACTGACGAATAGGTTCAGGCACCCAAACAATAATCTACAGTCATGCTCTGTGGTGAGTTTAGCTAAATTACAACGACAGTCCTGCAGATTTATAATCATACAACATGCAACCATGCTATGCTAACAATAGCAAGGTTTCTGATCGGGTGACATGGCGGCGCCAGAAAAGTTAGCGTAGAAGAAGAAAATAGGAACCAGTCGGGCGGCGTGATGCTGCAGAGAGCGCACGTTTTCTGTTGAGATCGCGATAAAGAGTACATCGACGGAGTGTTGAAGTTTAGTTTCTGCGTGCTCATTTATTGATCTAAATTGTGTGAAAGCAGCAGAGGTCAGTGCACGGTGTTTTGAACAACTAAAGAAGACCGGAGCGACGCTGCGGGTGACGGAGAGGAGCAGCAGCCGAAAGCTAGCCGAGCTAACCTGTGTTTCAGGTAAGATCTGCAACTTTTCTGGAGCTGACATGCAGCTTTTAGCCAATGTGGACCCTAAAACTGATGATTTAAGTAGTACCTGTGCCGTGGCAAGGTATTTAATACCTCAGCTGCGCGTGTTAACTTGGTAACACTCGCTAATAGGCACTAAACTAAAGGTACCCAATTTCATGACAAACTAAAACCACAAAGGTGAACCTGATGGTGGCGCTAGAGGTGAGTGTCAGCTGCAGCACCTGCAGACAAACGGTGCCAAACAGCGATTTGATGATTATATTGACTCTAACTGCTGTTTAAAAGTCTCACAGGTCAGTTAAGCACCAAAATGTAATTTATGATATTAAATGTACTTAAGTATTGAAAAGTAAATGTTGTTTATAAAAAAGCAAATGGTCAGAATTTCTTAGAATTATGAAGTTTACTTCTTTGTCACATAAATCACCTTAGAAATTGAGCCAACGTTACACTTGAATTAAAACTAGTGTTTTTTTAAATTTTATTTTTCCAATAACTGTATAGACCAAAATCCAGTCTTTCCTTCTCTCCCATTCCTTCATTTATCAATGCTCCTTTCATCTGATCCCTCCTTATTTTATAGGCTATGTAGTCTAACCAAAGTGCTGAGGGGAAATGTACTGGAGTAAAAACTATACATTTTATTTAGGAAATGTAGTTAAGTGAAAGTAAAAGTTGACAGAAATATAAAAACTCAAGGGAAGTACAGATACTCCTAAAAATACTTATGAACTATAGTTAAGTATAATTACTCTGTTGCATTACACCACTGGTCAGCAGGACTCGTCTTCTGAACACCTTGTCAGTTGTTGAGATGTTTCAGTCTGCAACAAACTAAGAAACCGACACACAGCCACTGCTGATTGTGTACCTGTGAGGTAATGTTGATAAACCGCTGTCAGTCTTTAGATAACGACGACACCTGAATGAGCTCACAGCTTTTCTGATCATTATTAGTGTTTATTTCCATTAGAGGAAACCTAACCTCTGAACGTCCGTGTGACGCAGCTTTATCTGACTGACACTGCTTTCCTTTGACCTATATGGAAATCTTTCTGTAATGGGTAAATAGGCTTATGTAAATCATGCTTAAGCCATTGATAATACCGTAAAAACAGGTTTATCTGTCTGACGTACTGCTTTTTAAAAAAAAATATTTAGTTATTATTAAATAATTATTATTTTATTTTTATTTTTTTTATTTGTTTTACCTAATATAGAGTTTTAACAGAATTACGATGGAAATATTCCAGTAATTATGCTGTAACTCAAGGTCAATGGATAAGCACTCAGAATAACAATAACTCCGATATATATGTTGACATCAACCAGCATCTTTAAAACTAAACTACAGATATGTCATGTATATTTTTCAAGTTCATTATGGTCTCATTAGGAAGTTTCCGTCATGTCCAAACTTAAAAAGTATTAAGCTATTTGTTGAAGTTGTTTTCATCAAGATGTTTTCATGTTGCTGTTCATTGTGCACAATAGATTTTTTTCTGCTAAGGTTCTTGTTTTTCCACACTTAAAAAAATATCTGCTGGTGATAGAGCTTTCTCTGCCACCAAAAACAGCTAAACTGTAATTATCTATTCAAAACTAGGGTTCATTTTAACTAACAACAATACCTTCAATTTGCAAGTGACAAAAACTTGTATTTTACTGAGAAATTATTGTGTAAACATAAAAAGCTAACAAATATCTTTTTAGTGTACCGCATATGTGTACTTCCTGTTCCATTTCCAAAGAAGCATCTTTAGGCTAAATTATTTTGCTCAGCGCTAAAAATAAATCCTTGTTGCCAACAACACACCATGAAGACATTTTTGCAAATGCATTTTTATGTAAAGCACAAATCAACACAGTGAAAATTATTTGATGGTCGTACTGAAGAGATAACATATCTTAAGACAGAGGCATATCTAGAATGTAAGTGTCTTAAAAACTAGAACATTTATCTGAAATTTAAAATTCACATTTGAATGATGAGTTATCTCTAGTTTTTATGACAGGAAATATGGCTGTTTTCTGTGCATGTCATCTGTTTGGGTTTGAATTCGTACAGGGGAATAGGAATATACATTTTTATTAGGACATCACAAAGTAGTGGTGTCAAAGTTTATCCGTAAGAATTGCACGGCTAGGACTCCACAGTCACCAAACATCAGCTAAAAATGGAAAATGCACAACTAAAATTAAAACAAGATTATCTCTTTTAGTGTGCATTTCATGTTAAAGTAAACATGACAGAGTCAAACTAGGCTGGACAGCTGATCTTTAAGGGATTCAGTAAGTTTCATGTAAGATTCTTCAAATTTCTTGTTTGCAGCAGTGCTGAACCAGTTTGTGATCCTTAACTCCTTCTGTAGTTTGTTGACTTTGCTTTAACGTTTTGTTAGAGTTTGAAATGTGTCTGTTCAGAACATGGCAGCTTATGTTGGTAATTGTCATTTTTGTGCTGGTTTATAGTTTTAACATTTAGTGAAGCGGCTGTTGGATTTGGTGAAGGCAGCTGTATTTCACCACTGTGTTTTTGAGTTTAGCCCCTGTATTGCATGTCCTTATATGGTTGACTTGCCTGGAGCAACATTTTGCGTCCTATTTTGTGCTGCTTGTCATGATATGAGTTGATTTGAAGAAACAGACATGAAACAGACCCCCCCCCCCCGAAAAAAAAAAACCTCAAGCAAGTTGAGGTAGACTAAATATTACTTTCCATCACATTTTTTGTGCTTTCCTGAGTAACGCAAGGATGTACTTATCTAGTATGTAATATTGATTACACTTTTAACCCTTCATCATTACTCTTGTTGTCACTGTATAACCTTGACTGAGGTCGAGGTCAGTTGTATCTAACTGACTTTCCGACCTGCAGATAAGGACAGTACACCTGACTATGACTCCATTTCTATTTGAACTTCATCTTAACAACTGTAACATGACCAGAGCTAATCTGCACACACTCTGCAGCAGAACTGTAGCAGAAATTTAACAGAAACATATGAATATAACACATATGGCAGGTCTGACTGCTGTTCAACAAATCCACTTTTTTACTGACAAAATCCTCTATTTGTACTATATTTGAAGATTGTTTGCATTTAGCTATGAAAAGAGCGATAAAGCACACTACAAACACTAGCACACTACTGTAGCATTCACAGGCTTTTCAGATAAGTGCAGCTGTCAAGGCTGACAGAAAAAAAGCAGGTGCATTTATTCTGTCCGACGTGAGATTATTTAGTCCAACCACTGGAGCGACAGAGTGGAGGGTTTAAAGTCATGAGGCTCTGAATCTCACACTGTTAATGATATAGACCCTAAAGAAGTGAAAGACGTCATTGTTGCATGCTAAACAAAGAACCAATCAAAGTTTAGAAACTGCTTTTGTTTATAACATGAATATAGGGAAACTCATTCTTTTTTTTAAATCATTAATATTAAGGAAATATGTTAATAAAGTGGCATTTTATACAAACATGCATATACTGTAGTTTTGTAAAAAAAAAAAAAAAACACTAAGCTTTTATATTGAATATTACATAGCTTTTATCCAAAAGTCAAGTCAGTGTTACATTTAGTCATTCTTCTTTATTGTTAAAGAAAATATTTATAAGATCCAGCATCTAAAAAAGCACACAGACTATAAAAATATCCAGTGAGCTTGTTGCTTGAACATAAAAACAAGCATGTGATGCATTGCCTAATCTTATCAATAGTTATGCTTCACACCAGTGTCTACAAAGGAAGGCTATTACTTATGTGGTCATATTTTCCCTCGTGTGGGCAGTTGGTAAAAAATACAGAGAAGCAAGTGGCGTGAGAACAGCCAGCTGTGAGCAGGTATATATGGAGGTGTGCATCGTCCGCTGAGACCAGAGCGCGCACAGGTTTAACCCGTCGGACTCCTAGAGCTTGTCAACATGAACTTCCTCACTGTGCTGTCCTGCCTCGGCCTGGTGCTGGTTGCTGCTGCCGCCCAGAAAAACCGAAACCCTGCGGTGAGTATTGACACACCTGTTAATGACCACAGACCACATAAAAAATGCCATTTTTTATGTCAGTTTGTAAAGCAGGACTTCAAGCGAAAGAAAGCAAGGTGAAGAAAGTTTAGGCAGTTGCTGAGAATAGAAATGATACAATTTCTATATGACAATGTTGCTGTAAGAGGCCAAAAAAAAACCCCAAGAAAATCATACACGGATAGTTTTATTGTCATTGTCACATGGTGTTTACCTCTTTTACAATACTGATACACGAGCAGCAGCTAGATATTAATGTTTTGTATTTTCCAATGTTTTGGAGGAATTTGTTTCATTTTTTGGAGTTTAGTTGGCTTCGGAAGATACAAATCAAATATATTTAGTTTACTGCTTCCTGTAACCGCGGTCACCTAATTATTGTATAATGGGTTTTTGAATAGTTAGTTTTATTCACCAGCAAATGCACATTAGGCC
Organism: Plectropomus leopardus; assembly: GCF_008729295.1. Lineage (NCBI taxonomy): Eukaryota > Metazoa > Chordata > Actinopteri > Perciformes > Serranidae > Plectropomus > Plectropomus leopardus. The sequence goes on along the minus strand of NC_056466.1, from coordinate 24,440,090 downwards.
GATAAAGTTCTTGTTTAATCTGTCTTAATATTACCTACAAGTCACAGCCTATTATTATTGTTACTGTTGTTATTATTATTATTGGTGGCAGTAATAGTGGTAGTTATAGTAGCAATAAATGATACAGAAGAGCCAGATTATAGACATGCTTTATCAGTTCATTTTCAGTTCATGCTACTGTGTGCTATCTCATTTCATATCACTAAAAGAAATGATTTCTGCAGCATTTTGATTTTTTCTCCCACAGTTTCTCCAATGCTGATGAGTGGCGGCTTCACCATCGTGAGTGTGCTCATATGCTGCAACACATATAAACCTCCCTCACGTATAATCGCTCTTGGACGGGCCTGTGTCAAGTGATCTCTGTCTTTCCCTTCACTCCCTGCTCTCTGTCCCTTTTCTAGATGGATGACAGTGGACTCTACATGTCCACAGGAACAATAAGCTACGATGCTTTTGGTCAGAGGATGCGAGTTAGAAACTACGAGTTAGTTGGCAATCACACTTCTTCTATGGATCAGCTGATGCTTTTCAAAGAGGTAAGTGACCGAATGTGCAGATTAATTTGTGAACTAGGAATTTTACTGATGTCCTTGAATTCCCTTTTTCTCCAGCATCAGCATCAGCATATATAAACACTGTTTTGCAGTACAGTCAGTGTCCCATGACCATGAATGATGGATTTTACTCCTAACAATGACAAATAATAGATGTAGTGAATAAATGCAGTATATTCTTTCACCTGATTCTGTTGAGTTGCAAAAGTCTGGGGCTGTTCATTAAATATTCAGGATGCTCAGGCTGGTGATTCCACACCACTGATATTGCTTTTAGCCGATAGCAGTTTGGCTTATAGCCATGCCTGTTGTAGCTGCTAATGGTATTATGTCAGTAGGTTGAAATATTGCCATTATTACAACATGAATTTTTTTATCATATTAAAAATGATACTGGTATTATCATGGATTACATGATATGGTACACCCCTAATCTCCAGCTTAAGTATAAAACATACAATGTTATAATGTCTAATTTTGTAGTTTCTGCATTTTCTCACATGCGGTGATGCTGCCTCCTGTTAGCAATTTTCTTGTTACTACCAACTGACAATGACAATGATGGAAAAAAAACAGAAATCGACAATAAAAAAACTTTTACACATTTTTAACAATATATAGAAACTAGTGCTTCCCCTCAATCAGAATTTTCAGAGACGACTCAGGAAAGGACAGCATTCATAATTTTTCTTTGTCCTTTCAGAAAGTCTATTATGAGATCGACTGGAGCAGATTTTCTTGCAAGAAGAAACCACTGAATGTTTCCTTCGTTCCCATGCAAGTTCCCTCTGATGCTCAGCTAATGGGTCAGGTTTTCATGGGCTCCTCCTCCTCTTTTGGAATGGGTGTGCTGTCCAACACCTGGTATGGAGCACTGCCACAGAACGGTAAGAGAAACACTGTATTATAAAAAAAAAGTCTGGTTTTATTTTGGCAAGACCTGAGGGGATGATAGCTCTTAATACAATTTACCATGTCACTGATTGGACTGACTCTGGTGGACTCTATGATGAAAGGCTGTGATGCAGGCAGACAGCTTGCTGCACAAAGCAGGATGAGGGCACTACGATTACAGATCAAAACTTTAAATGCAAACAATATCTCAGGTATCCGACCGAATGTGGTAAACAATTCATATTTATCACTGGGCTGCCGTATTTACCTAACACACTTGCAGTAAGACCATAATTTATTCAGATATAAATTGTTTTCATTGTTTATTCCTTTCTTTATTTATATTGTAAGTTAGTTATTGTATTAACCACCAGCACTGCGGGGACAGCTGTGGCTGGAAGCATTGTGTTTTTGGGTTGTCTATTTGTCACACTCTCAGAATACTTTACCTCAAGAACGCCTTGAAGGGATTTAATTACATCTGGCAGAAACCTCCACCTTGAATCAAGGATGAATAGATTTAATTTAGAGGTCAAAGGTCAGGGCTACTTTGACTTCACATCTGTCTCATTCTTGTGAATGCGATACCTCAGGAATGTCTGAAGGAAATTTCAGTACATCTGGCACAAATGTCCATTGGCAGTCAAGGATAAACTAATGTTTTTGTTAGTTTTTTTAGTTAGCAAATTCACACACACTGCAAAAGAAATGTTGTGTTGGTAACTAAATCTCTGTTTGCCTGCTGAACGTCTAGTCAATGAGACATTGCAATAAAGGTGTTTCTTTTTCAAGTTAGACATTGTGCAGGAGGATGTCTACAAAACTGTGTCTTACTAATCCTCCTCCTACGCACCTGTTTTGAAATAAACATGCATTTTTTTTGTAATGTCTGTGACCCAACTGTTTAAATATTACCACAAAACATTTTCTTTGTGTGTAGCACGTGTGCAAGTACGGAAGAGGAAATTCCGACTTGTACAATTTAAAAGCATATAATGTTTTGTGCAGCACTATGTGAGATCCTCACATGTGACTTATGCTTCATGTCATCAGGAATGTATTCATTTGTCTTCACTGAGATTGGCTGCATCCCTATGACCATGTCTGTCTACACTCCATCAACTGGATGGGCCATGATCAGGTGAGAACCAGAGCGGACAAAACCACAGGAGAGCATTTAGACAGCTCCTACTTAAAGCCTCGAGTTCGGCATTTCGGCTGTCGCAGTCTTGGATTTTTGAAGCCAGACAGAAAGGATCTGTTTTAAGAAATTAATAAATATTATTTCTGACTGGGTGACAAGTTCTCCAACCACGTGTCACCAGTCAATTCTCACATATCAACACTTTTTAAAACGTGAGAATTAGGGAATGATTGGCCAAAATTTGGAATCAAATCTAAGACCGTACAGTATTTTCTGCCATGAACCAAAGTTTAAAACACAAGTGTTGCAACATGGCACACTGTGCTAAATGCTGTCCTCTGTTCCTTATTCATGATGTCATTTTCCTGCTCCATCTCAACGTCAAATAGTCAGTAACGATTCTTCAAAAAAATATGTTTTTGTTTACATTTCAGCACCTTTAACTGGGTGTTGGGCAACACAGACCCCATGGACTACAGCCCTCCTTTCTTCTGTGCCAAGGCCAAGCTGGAGGAAACCGAGACCCCAGATACTTTCTTTACTGCCATGCAGTCTCTGGCCAAGAAGACCAAGAACCAGCAGTAAACATCTGGAGCATTTCACCAAGAAAATCACTAATACTGCTCCTGTCAGGACAGCAGAGCGAAATTTGAACCACGTGATCCAGTAATCATCATAGTATGGAATTCTGTTGAGTGAAACATGATTTCCAATTTTGTTTGACCTGTCGAGTTACCAGACAACACAACGAGTCACAGGAATGTATGTGTAAGAAACATTTAATACAGTCTCGACATGAGGGTAAAACCCACACGTTATCCATTGGTACTGCATGTTAAAAGGAATTGCAAGACAGTATGAGAAGATCCAGATCCAGACTATCAGAGTGAAAAGTGGAGAAACACAAAGAGAACTAAGTAAAATAGACCTTTCAGTAACGACTTTTGTTGCTGTATGCCTTCTGTGTTTTCTGTCTTTGTCATCCTCTTCAATAAAATCAGTTTAAAGCAGGGCATAATACTGTACTTCTTTGGAGTTTGGATAAGTGTCCAAGAAATAACAGGAAAAACAAAATAGAGCAGAACAAAAGGACGAAGGGGAAGTGTTAATGTTTAGTCCATATCAGACATGTTTTCCACACTGAGCCATGAAGCATATCTGTGGCACAATAATCATCATGTCACCAACACAAATGACAACAAGTTCAGGCCGAGTAGATGTCTTCAAAAAGTGAACTGACTTATTTTGAAATGTATATGTTTATGAGAGTTGCTTTTGGTTGACAAAAGATGTCAATGTTTTTGCTGTCCCTAAAAGCAAATTTCAGTTGGTCGTTGTAAAAATAAACACTGTACATCTGTTTTTGAGGGAAGCCTTTTTCTGTTAGAGGAAGATGGGAAAAAAATTCTAAAAGGTTGGGACTAATAAATATGAAATTTGCTAATGGTAGGCCAGAATTATGAGTCGTAAAGTCAGAGGATACACACTAGAAACATTGGAAAGATCCTTTTTTTCATAGCTCAAGTGAAACTTTCATACATTTCATTCCACATACATATATTGCAGCTGTATTGCAGATGAGTGGGTTTGCTGCATTGATAAAAAAAGAAAGACTGTCCTCCCAAGAAGTCATCTGTATATTGGTTAGTAATGACTCTCAAAAAGTAAACCTTTGCTTCTTCTACAGAACCTTGGACTTTGGCATTAGGCACCAAACCCCCACTGTCCTGCATCCCTCGTCCCCTCTGTAAAAGAGCGAAACTGAGAGCCCAAATACCATCTCTGGCAAGGCAGACCAGTCAAGTGGTGTAAACATCTGGCTACCCATCAGTATGATGGGAGCTAATACTGCACCTTTTAGCGCAGCAGAATGACATTTATCTCACATTTATTTCACAAAATAATTTAACCTGATGAGATATAAAGGCAGCAGCATATTATTTTTAAGTTCATATGAGCTGGTCCTGTGGAGTTTAGATTGCCGTTTGTTAATGTCAATTGATTTTAACAAATGGCAATCGAAACCTGTAGAAAACTGCAGTACTTGCTGTTCTACAGCAGATGGAGGCAGCACTGCCCTTATCTCAATTGCTCCTGCTCTGATTTATGCATTTAGGCTACCTAATGCCTTACTTAATTTGAATGTTCACTGAAAATAATTAGTTAATCAACCTACATCAGTTACTTGCGTACCCTTAGGTGGAAGCACTATATTTTACCCCTCCATATTTAGCATTTATAAGCAGGATAAAGCAATAAATGATTAGCACACTTTATGACTCAAGTTTATTAATGTCACTGTCAACAAAAGTAACTCCTCCTGTCAGGCAGAATGCTTCAGATAAGGCTTTATAGCTGTATTTGTTTATTGAATAAATACATTAACACTTGCCCTTTTGTCTATTTACAGTTACATTACAGTGAAAAGTATATACTGTTTAGAAAAGTAAAGTAGGAGTGTTGACTTAAAGTGTAACCCAGAAAACAACACATGACTTGTACTCAAGGTAAAGTGATTAAACTGATACCAACATGATATCAGGCTACAGGGCCAAGTGAAACATCACTGTGCCTACAATTACACTTCTCCGCTACCATATGTATGTATTCTATTCTGATCTCATTTAATTTTTATGTGCAGGTTTTAGTTTGTCTTTGTCTTTTAATGTAAAGCACTTGGTGCATGTAATTTCTTTCTTGTAAAGTATGTTGGGCTGCATTTCTTGTATCAAAAGTGCTATACAAATAACATTTATTATTATTGTCATTATTATTAATACAAGACTGTTAACACATGTAAAGGCCCAGACACACCAAACCGACATAATAGAACTAGGGATGTAGAAAACCCCCTGCTGCGTTGCCTTACATCGTTGTGTCTCAGTCACTCAAAAGTTGCACATGAAGACACCAAACTGGTGGTCAACCACCATGTATGTTCTGTGCCTATGTGAGAGGAAGTACCTCTCCATACCATCAGATGGTGGTGATCTGTAATCATAATTCAAAAAAGGATATTGGAAGACCGTCTTGATGCTGGTTAGCCAGTTAACACATTAACACGATCCAGTGTTGAAAGAATGAAGCATACTTACTGTGCGGCAGTGAACAACAACACAAACCACCAGGAAACTTTTCTGCTGAAGAGCTCAATGGCTAAAGAAAAATCTTACTTTAGTTTAGTTGCTTGGACCTCACTCCCTCTTGACTTTAGCTCTTTGTTAACTTTACTCACTTGCATTTCTCTACTTGTGTGCTGGGATGAAAGGCCAATCAGACTGATTTCATTCAGTGATGGGCTCCACTGTCACTAATGCTGATTCAGCATGTTGAATGAGTGTAAAGAAAAAAAAAAGCTGATAAGGGTCAACGATGGCAAACAGTGTGTGACACACCATAGCGGCAACAGACGCTCACTGATAGCCCAGCATTGGATGATAGTTCACTGTCGGCTTGGTGTATCGGGGCCTTAAAAGAAACGAGCATCAATATAAAGGTTAAGTGTGCAATTTTGGCAAAAGATAGCTCATTACTGAGTCTTATTCCCAGGTCATCAAATACCAACACTTTGTCACACCCCTCAGCGTGAAATACAAATGCCAAAGGCACCCTTTGTTGTTTCTAGGAAATGCAACAGGCTTTCAGCTTAACCCAATGTAAACCCATCTGTGGCAATATTTGGCGCTTAAAGCGACTGATGTGTTGAAAAGAGCAAAAAAGTCTGTGCCAGGTGGGTGGGAGGGGTGTTGGATAGGTCAGACTTTAACCCAGGAGACAGCTACTTGGGGCCCATGTCAAACCAAAAGTCAGTACTGTTTCAACATAATGTTACCTTACTTATGTCTGTTCATCAAGTATCTATGTTAGTCACATTACATATTTACATAACATTATGAACTTAATTTAACTCAAACTTCGATGTGGTACAACAAATTCCACTTAGGAGACAGCTGTGGGTCACATAAAGTCACACACACACACACACACACTAAAGGGTGCTGGTCATAAAGACGCCAAAGGGTGCCTGCTGCGTTGGTGTAACACTCCAAGGAGCATGAGAAAGCACCAGTATTTCATGACCTGGGATGAGAACATATTGAACCTGGAAATAAGACTGCATTTGTATTTGTCGACATTGCAGTGAGACTCAATGATCAACTATGTTTATCCGGAATCTCATACAGCACCTTTAAAAGTTAGTCTGTGTTGCTCCATCTTGAATCTATTTTAAAACTTCCTAAGTGGCTGAATCACTTGGCTGTGTCTTCTTACAGTAATGCCTGACTAACCCACTGCACATCAATTATACGAGCATCACTTTTTGCCATTAGAGATTCTTCACACTTGTTTCTCCTTCATGCATTTGTGAGTCATCGTCTAATAATGCACGTCAAGGTGTTTGGAGGTGGCTACCTAAACCCACTGTCAGAAACTACTCATCTGTCCTGTGTGATTAAAGAGATGCAAGACTTCTCTGGGAGCATTAGCAGCAATAATAGCCTTGCTAGTCTGTCCAATTATCAGTCTAATGATTATCTAAGCACGCTGGGACTGTGGCGTAGGCCTGCGCAGGAAGAGACGGGGCTGAGTGTTAAGTCCCTGTTGTGATAAGGAAATTACATAGTTAAGTCAGTTCTACCTTTCAGTTTTATTTAACTGAGCCCAAATATTAAAGTGGTAGATACTGTAGGATGATTTGTTAATTTTGTGCCTGACTGCCAGTAAATGGCAAAGTCAGTGGAAAATCGAGGCAATTTAAAAACCTGTCGCCTTAAAATTGTCACATGAACAAGTGTAAAGTGAAGCTCGTTCAACAACTGAAACAGCAAATACTTTAAACATAAAGGTAAACATGGTGCGTTGAACTAATCCTATTTGTTTATTGTACAGAAGTGATTTTATTGACACTGAATCAGTTTGAAGCTTTCCTCAGCATGAAGGTGCCGACAACCACAGAGGAAGATTTTAACTCTGCTACAAGCCTGACTATGACTGTGGTCAGTTGGACTGACTGTCCAGTAATTATAAAAAGCCAAAGAAATACTGAAAAAGTACTGACCAGATTAATGAGATTTGCTATGAGTATTTATGGTACCAGAGGATTAATCCTGTGTTTGGTGACCCTCCATACCTTCCTTCTAGCACCATTTGGCATGACTCTGTAAACGATAAGCTCTGTAAAACATAAGTTCCTAATTCCTTTTTTGTCCTTCTTTTTTTTTTTAAAATTCATGTACATGAGACATAGTGAGAGATAGACTGCACCATTAGGTCCATGAGGTGCGGTCTATCCATCAGGTGCGGTGGTGAATTTACAATTTACAGAAAGTTAATATGATACTGGCTCTTGCTTTTTTTGATATCTAGGTACTGAAAAAATGTTGTTGTGCATTTGCGATCTGTCATTAGCACTATTAGCTTGTTCACTATATTACGGGAATGGCGATGTCACACTGAACATCCCATGCAGCCCGTTCAGATTTTAAATCTTTGTATGGAAAATAAAACGAATTGTAGAATATTCGTATTGAACAGTCAAGTCTGATATGACTGGCATAATTCTAAGTTGAATACAGCCCTACAGTGTAATATGCAGATTAGAGAGTGCCAGATTGAAAGAGCATGCCAGATGTTGCATTCTTATATTTCTGGCTTTAAATCTTATGGATTAAATGTATTGACTCCCAAAGCATTTGGTACAAATCAGGATGACTTATGCCACTGCACTTGGTGCAGTGTGATTATAAATCCAAGCAGTTCCAGTGATTGTGAGGTTTCTCATCCACCACTGATGCTTCATCAGATATATCCAAATTAACAAATCAGCGCATTCTGTCAACTGGAGAATTTAGTGACTTATTTAGCAGCCAGTACTTTCCCTCGATTAGAGTCCACCACCTGTCTCAGGGAAAAGTAAGTTAGGTCAGTTAGGTTTAGCTTTGGATTTCTGCAAGTGAAATTATAGTGATAGCAGAAGTTTTTCCATTTAAGAATATCTGGTCATGCCTTTAACATAAAACCTGTCTTCTTTTGGCTCCATTACATGATGGATGATTGTTGTACATTGGTACGATATGGTTTACATTGAAGCTTTTGCTTTTTTGTGCCAACATCCAAAGTTTACATACATTCCCGTCTGTAATATCATATCCTTGTTTGACCAGTTATCCAAGAGGAAAAGGCCTAGAAATGCACATTGCATTACAACAGTTCTTATCAGAGTCTTTTAGTCTCAGCTTAAATGTCACATGTCAAATCTTCCTTTTAAGCAGCCAGTTGTAGGGCTACATGTTTCATCCACAAACACTTAGTATGAGTTGTGCCTGGCGTAAGATTTTCATGCCTTTGGATAATCCCTCGATATTATGAAACATTGGCACATGAACCAGTCACTGTTTATTAACCTTGATTCAAAAGAAACCTGGTATTTCACTCGTTCTGACGAGTTAACTTTCTGCTTTGAGCAGTATGTATCAGGAGAGAACAAATACATCAGTAAATGCGTGCATGGACCCACTCATTCACCCACCACACACACAGCAAATGCCTCACACACCTCTTTTATCACTACTCAGTGTACTTATTGAGTGCTCATCCAGGCTGATCAAAGAGCCCTAATTACATGCATTAGCGAGTGACGACTCCACTGAGTGGGTACCACACACACAAATAAGACTTCGTATGCAAGGTAACAGGCTTTAATGTGCCTGTATGAGAATTTGTGTCATGAGTGGGTGTGTGTGTGTTTGGAGAGTCACCTGTAGTGTACATAGGAGCTTGAATTTGCACGTGATGGAGCTGCTCCTGGCGCATCAGAGCAGTGTTAGTCACTGTCACCCCGCTATTCAGCAGAGGATGATGGACGTCAGAGGGTCAGCCACCAATTATCCTCTTTACAGCGATGGGAGAGGCTGGCCCTCATCTCTGTGCACCTCAGTCTCCTCCCTTCTTTCTTTCTCTTTCTTTGACATTCATGTTACCTCTGTCTCTCCCACAGAGTGTTAATCTTTTAGGAAGAAAAGGAGCATAACAAACTGTTTGTGGAGTAGACTTTACTGTTCACACGCTGTTCCCATGGTCATGGAAAACCTGGAAAAGTCATGGAATTTTACAATCATATTTTCCAGGCCTGGAAGGGTGATGGATTTTGCTGTATGTAATGGAATTGCTGTACAGTTAATCTTAAATGAGTCTTTTCATCTTAAGGCCTTTGTACACTAAGTCCATATTTTTCATACACATTTTATAATCCTTCATCTGATAAAAATAGTTATGCACAGAAACCCACACTGAATCCAATGTATTTTACTGTCCTATGCATTGCAAAAATAAGCAATACATTCATCTCATACAGACGCATATCCATTCAAATAATAATAATTAAAAAAAAAAAGATTAATAACCTGTAAGGGTTTCTAAAGATGATTGATTTTCATATCTATCATAAAAAATTTGGCATTGGATGGGTAAAGTGATCAGAAGAAAGTTTTTCAAAAGCTTTTGGCCATGTTACCCCTTAAAAATGACGCAATTTTGCCACTGTTGTCATTACTGCTTATATCTATTATTTATAACTAGTTCAAAGAAAGAATCTATCACAAAAAATTTGGCATTGGGTGGGTAAAGTGATCAGTGACGCAATTTTGCCACTGTTGTCATTACTGCTTATATCTATTATTTATAACTAGTTCAAAGAAAGAATATATATATATATATATATATATATATATACACATACATACATATATATATATATATATATATAATATATATATATATATATATATATTTTAAGCGTTTTTCACTTTTTATATTTTTAGGAAGACATTTATATATATTTTGGGGGCTCTTCGCGGCTGTGGGACCCAAAGGTGCCACCTACTAATTTAATGCTTCGAGCCATTAACTTGTCGGTGATTGTTTTAAAATGTTACATACGTCATACATAGTGGCATAAGCAGGATTGGATGGTTTGCACTTAAAGGGCAAACATGAGCTCATTATTTACATTTCATGTTTGAATTTTTTTTCTGTTTTTTTGTGCGCTTGAAATAAGTGAAACCTATTTTGGGAAGAAAAAGCAGGATGGAGGATGAGGAGGGAAGGCCACTTCTCTGTGAAACACGTTGGCGCGTGAACTATTCCAGTACTGTGGGCTCTTGAATGCTGTCCCGCTTAATGTTGTTACCTTGTTATTCAAGGTGAGACAAAGCAGAAGTTAATGGGCAATAACACACTTTATGGCTTCGCTGAGTGGCTTGTCCTTTGACACGCTCTTTTAAACAGACTCAAACATACTGAAATAGCGTATGTCTATAAATATGTTTATGTACATACACATGCACAATACCAGGCGCACACACAAACCCGATGACCTACAGTGTCTTCCACCTGTTCAACAGAAGGGGGAAAAAAGAACACTTATATAAGGAGCCTGTGAAAGGGGTACATGATGTATTGGTCATACACGGCTGTGCTGACCGGATGTGGAAATGAAGTGTGAAGCCATAGGTGAACATTGGAGGGCACAGATAGGAGGAAACCATGCTGTTAGTCTCTATTTATGTCTGTCGCAGTTTATTAACGTTACTTATACTGGCTGATGGGGTACAAAATGTTCAGGCAGCTCCCTAGAGAAAACATATTGTTCCCTTTTCCACAATTATCCAAGAAAATCTCCCCACATGGGTACTCCATATGAGCTTGTTACCTTCTCACAGAGGGTGACTTTTAGTATAAAGTTCAACAGGATTAAAAACAGCTTTTCAAGTACGATTAAATACAGCCAAAGGCAGAACATGTTGACAGCGGGCGTTAATCTAATTACATGTCTGTTTTGAGGCCAGCCTCCCGATGGGAATTAGTAAGATCAGAGAAGAAATCTGGTTTCAAGAAGATATCCCAGCTCTATGTACAGTATAGATATGAGAACCTACAACAGATGAAGTCACTGCAGCAGCATAATCTACATGCTTTTCAACCAAAGTACTCCTTTACTTTTGTTGCGTCCTCAACCGAATGGTTAATAAGTTTTGCCTTTTTTTTTTTTTTGCCTTAATAGTAAGCAGTGGCGGATTTAGCACTATGGTACCATAGGCGAGCTAAAAAGTAAGATAAGAATATGTGCCAATTTGCTTTAAGTACTAGTAATATGTTATAATAATTGAATAAATCAACTGATTTGATTTGATTTATTGCAAACATGTAAAACAGGAAATAGAGAAATTGTTATACAAAAGCAGACATACTAACAAAAAAGTAATATATACAGACAATGAAAAACATCAAGCAAAAGAAATGGTCAAACAAGTGATGGAAGATAAACTAGGAAAAAAAATAAAGTAACCACCTAAATAAACAGTAAATAAACAATAAACAAACAATAATCAACCGACACTAAATAAGTAACCCAAATAAAAATGACCAAAACATAATTACAAATAAACTTGATCAGAAGAATAAACAATAAAATTATATATGGTCATGAAAAATAACAATAAAAAGTACAAATCCACTTTCTTATTAAACTGGGGATGCCGAAATTCCAAAACCAATATTGTATAATATTTATACAAAAACAATTTGGAGAATAGCTGATACATTGTTTTTGTATTGTTGTTGATGTTGGGTTTTTGTTGTTGTTATTTAGTTTTCTATTCTACATTATAAAAATAACTGTTAAGCCCTTCATTACATTCCTCAGAAGGAGAACAAATGCACTGATACAAATTTATGAAACAACCTTTAAAATAACCCTCTTTCACATGGAATACAAAATCCTTCTCTAATATCTGTTTTATATTGCTGGGAAACATCAAACATTTCTCTCCTTTAAACAATTGTATTTATTGACAATTTTGCCCTAAAGCTACATGTTACAAGATTACAGGAACACATCATGAGAACATTATTTCCTAATGCTCCATTTTACTCCATTTCACTTGAACGCATCACAGTGTAACTCGGTGTGACCTCCCTGAGCTGCTAGAGCTCACAATAATAAGCTCTCCTCTGCCCGTTTCAGCACAGATTTGTTTGCTTTTTATATTCTCTCTTTCACCGTATAGGCCTACAGATCTCAAAGTATTGTAGTGGTAGTTTCTGAGATGGGTGTTCTTCTAGCATATACTTTTCTATATATTCCAGTGGCTTTTTGGCTGATAGGTGGCTGCGCTGTTAATGGCCAGAAAAAGGTCCTCTAACAACCACTTTCATGCGCATCCAGCATTGTTCAGACTGTGATAACTTTTCTCTGGGTGCAAAACACAGATTCTGTCATAAGTAAGAGGACAGCTATAGTTTAGCACGTGTGACTTGTTTCTGTTGCTCCATTCATCAGTTCTGTTGGTTGTAAACGAGATGGTGGTTCACCCAGACATTTCATTTGAAAGTAAAACCAAAGGTGAGCACAACTGTAACGTCACTAATAATCTCTCATTACATAAGACATTGTTTGTGCACAAGTACAGACTACAATAGTGATGGATGTTTACAATGGGCAGTTTGGATATTGATTTTACCATTTGCTTAAAAATTAATCTGATTAACCTTTGGGTTTGTTTACAACCTTTATGAAAGTCTGACTGCTTGTCTTTGTTGCTGTTAGACTTATTTTTAAAAATATCACTGTGTATATATCAAGCCCTCAGGAAGTACTTTGAAGCCAATTTGTTATAGTGGCTAGACCATGGAATTACAACCCAAAGAGATGTCTAAATCATTGGAAACCTTTTTTTAGCTTCTCAATTCCAACTAAATGAGTCATTTCACCATCAGGATTTAATCCATTTAGATTAATAGCATTTTGAAAGTCTAGAAAGACCCACAAGATTAAATCATTTTATCCCTATTAAAGTTATTGGAGGGCTAAACGGGAAGTTAGCTGCTTGACTGGCTAAAGCCTCCAGTTTGCTTGTTCTGTTGGTCTAATGATACATAAGATCTAGATACTTCTACTCAGGAAGTCGAACTTTTCAAAGGTATGAACAATTTTAGCGTGCTGACGCTAACATGCAGATTTTTAGCAGACTTCACGTTTACCATGTTCAGTATCCTGGTTTAAGGTGTTAGCGTGCTAGCATTTGCTAAACCAACATTAAACACACAGTAAGCATGACCAGAGACACTAGATAAACCAAGACATTGGCCCAGCTTGTAATCAGGTATCTTTTGTTGTAGAGTATCTTTGGTATGGATGAGGCTGGTGAGAATGTCATTGCTTTTGCAGGTATTGCAAAAGTCATGATTTAGTTTTTAGTCATGACGATTCTGGTGGAAAGGTCAGGTGATTAAAAAGTTAATACAATTTATCCTGAGGTGTACATGAATGTCTGCACCAGATTCTTGGCAACCCATACAATAGTGGTTGAGATACGTCACCCAGATCTGCATGTGATTCTCATGGTGGTGCTAGAGAAAAAGCGGGATAGCCGAAGTCTGGGCACCATGAACGTCAACTTTCATGGCAACTAAATAGTTGTTGAGATTTTTTGTTATGGATTGACCTTGCAGAACCATACTACTATTCTGGCATAATAATAATGCATAAAGGCTTTCTTTCAACTCTGACCACCTCTAAATTAATGACAAATTCCTTAAATGACACTTTCTCCACATCAAGAAATTCTCATAAACATTTGAGATTCACAGTGGGGTAAATGGGTGAGGTTGATCTGCAGGGCTACCCCTCATTAACCATCCAAATATGACTGCAAGGCTTTGTGGTTCCCTGGCCCTGACCTGTTCTCTTTATTAGATAGGCATGCCAGCACTACAAGAAGATACAAACAAGGTCTCAAAATGAATAGTCTAATTGATTTGTGTGGTAGAGCCTGTGCGGGCCGTGCCACCATCAGCTATAGGTACAAAAAGAGAGGCAAATGTGTAATTATTGAGGCACGCTGCAGGATTGAAGAGGTCTGCTCTAATTAGTTGTGTGGCCCGGAATATGTATGTGCATAAATGTGAGTGTGTGTGTGTGTGTGTGTGTGTGTGTGTGTGTGTGTGTGTGTGTGTGTGTGTGTGTGTGTGTCTGTGTCTGTGTGTGTGTGTGTGGGGGGGGCAAGTGCCAGGGCATAGTAGCGTAACTACGTAACCCTACATGCAATGCAGTGCTCCAGAGCCTTTAATTTCCGACTACCTTAACATTAGTAATGAAAAGGATTTTACACTTGTTGAAAGTCCACACTGGTATTTAAACGCTGAACACATTATTGCAGAGTCCATTTTTTTCTTTGTGCTCCCATTTTAAAAGGTCACTCAGCTGCAGCATTATACCCAAAGTCATTTGAACTAAACTCACTCTTGATAAGCCATTAGAAAGGTTACGGCAACATTTTAGGCAGGTTGAACCATCCGGAAAGCAGGTAATAATGTTTCAAATGGTAATGAGAGACTGCAATTTGTTAAGTGCGACTAACTTAATAAAAATCAGGGGAGAAAAGATCACTTTGTCTGCTTCTCATATTGTTTCTCCTCCTGTTTCATTCAGTTCAGATTCTCTGCACACAATAACAAAGAAGGGAGAGACTCTTTGTTTAAAGTGGCACTCACTGTTGACTGTCCTGTTAAAAAAATTAACACACTGTGCAGACATTGTGGTCCCAGACACTTTTCCCTGTGGCTCACCGTTACCCTGTGTGGTCTCAGGTTCACATGGCACAGAATTTCTGTTGATTTATGCTTCTTTACTCAGCGGACAGCAGTATCACACAGTGGTGCTAAGAGATCTGGCTTGACATCCGTCATCTAGGGCCCATCACTCATGATGTCAATGCTGCATAACAAATTACAACCTTTGGTAGGACTACTGTTTGTGTGTGTGTGTGTGTGTGTGTGTGTGTGAGTGTGTGTGTGTTGCACTGGGTTTGTGTGTATATTTGCATTAAGGGAGTGTATTTGAGCATGATTGTTCTTGTTTGTTCATGTGGGAGGATTCAGTTTTAATGCTACCAGGGTTTAGGAAGAAACTCGTGATAGCTGTCTCTATATTTTTTCACGCCATTTATGCACTCCAGTCAGCCAGTAAAAAAAGTTTGGTATGAAATATCTTGTTAATTACATTTTTTGACATTTTAATAATGTAAAACTATCCCTGCAGTTGGTCTGGCTGCTGCTGTTTAAATGTCATGAAAAATTCAACATCAAGTTGGTGAATCCAAGTAAAGTAACAACAGCAATCTAAAGTCTTTCATGTATATAAATATCCAGACTGACAAGACCTGCACTCTACAGCAGAGGGTAAAAGTGTTTTATTCCCTGTCTCTGTACCTATGAAGGCCAAAATGAAGAAAGGCAAGAATCATGGCATTATATACTGAATGTTAGGCATGTATTGACCTATTTATTACCTTCACCAAGGGGGCTATACTTTCAGGTTGTTTTTATGCCTATGTGTCAGCAATAGCTGTGGCCATAGGCTTTATGTTTTTGGGATGTACGTCATCCCATTTTTTTTAATGCAATATTTTAATATGCCTTGAGGGAATTTCCTCAAATTTGGCACAAACATCCACTTGGTCTTAGCAATGAACTAATTAGATTTTGGCGAACAAAGGTCAAGGTCACTGTACCCTCACAAACATGTTTTTGGCCATAACTCAAGAATTAATATGTTAATTATGACAAAATTTCACACAAATGTCTAATATGATATAATAATAAAGTAATGACAATTTATATCCAAAAGGTCAAAGGTCAGTTTTACTGTGACATCATAAACATCTGCAAAAACACTTTTCTGGCCATTACTCAATATCATAACTCAAGAACAGAGGGGGAGACATTTGATCAGATACTGAATTGGTGACACTCATCTTAGGTCTCCACCTTGGAACTGTTCTGGTTTATCGTTCTTGCGGAGATGTGTGTGAAGCACACGATTTCACAGAAATGGATGTAAACTTCAATTGTAACTTGACTGGAGCAGTACTTCTAGTTTTTCTGGTGGTTTGTTTGTTTGTTAGTAAGCAGGATTATGGAAAACTTCTCGTCTAATTTCTATGAAACTTGGTAAAAGGATGTGCTTTGGGTCAAGACAGAACCCATTATATATTGGAGTCGATCTGAATCACGGGTCACATTGTCGCACTGTTTTTCTCATTGCAAGATAAAGCATTTGGCCTTTGTGAAATAAATGCCATACATCTTAAAATCCAATAGATGGAAATAAAATACAATAGTGCCAATACACAGAGAGTTGTACAAATATGATTAACGCCATGCCATGGGTAGACTAGACAAGGTGGCTCAAGCTCAATACAGAAAGTGGTCATTTTAGGGCACTCGGGGGCTGTGGTTTCATGAGAAAACTATTGTAAAAATTGAAACACACCACAACTATGACAATGCTTATTTCTCAAACTAAGGTGCGGCTACAGAAACGTAAATACACACATATTATGCAACTAAATGTAGCCTTACTACAGTTGTACATTCATAAAATGTAAATTATCTGCCATAACCTCCACCAGAGATACTAATTCAAATTGGCTCAAATAAAAATGTATTCATTGTTAACAAAGTTTTAAAGAAAGGCAAGCTGCCATGTTCATGACACTTCAGTCTAAGCATTTATATTTATACATATATTAATGATAATAAAATGTTAATGGTTTTTCACAGATGTATGTTAAGTCTGTGAAATATTTCCAATCAAGAAGTACATAATAAATGCACAGCTGAGATGGTGAGGCAGTTTTGGAAGTATATCCAGACATATATAGTGGTTGTGCTTGCAGATTTACAAATCATAGAAGACTGTACTGTTGGCCTTGGCGGAGGACTACGCTCTCTAGGTACCCCTCTAGTTACTAGTCATGTATTTTTAACGTTATTACTGACATTTTTCAAAGCTGTACTTTTGGATGGAGTTTTGGATGTGTTTTCCCGCTTTGTGCCATTATATATTGAAGAGAGGAAAAGCATGCTGTCAGTTATTTACCCCTTCATCCTTTTGATCTTAAGTTTGGCATTACTGAGGGCCCTGACTTTGTATCTTCTTAATACACTTTTTACTGTGAGGGATGGTGTCCTACATTAGGATCAAGTTTCTGCCAAATTTTCAAAAGCAATTGTGATAATTTTATATTAGATATTTCTGAAGGGTTTTGTTTTCTCTGTGCTCTTCTCGCTGGATTGAAGTGGGCAAAGCTCAGTTAGGAAAAGGTGATGATGTGAGTCTACATTTGCTTTCAGCTTCTCAAATGTGAGATTTTGCTGCTTTTCTTTGTTACACAAGATAATAAATGAAATATGAACAGCGGACAAACACAAGCAATGGCACAGTTCCTTGACTAAAGATTCATTTATTGATTGAGAAAAAAATGATAATGTAAATTTGCGAAAATTGCGATCACCTATTACAATGAATTAATTCCTATACACACAGAAAGAAGTGCAAAACGATTATGGCTGAAAACTCATTAAAAGATTTACCACAAACATACTTTGGAAAACAGTTGACAGCACTGTAATGTAAAGTGTCATTTGTAGAAAACAAGCCAAAAAAATGCACCTGTTATCATGAAAATAATCACCTGAATCTCTCGGAATTTCTCTTTTTTATACCTTTTTCAGTTGCAACAGGAATCCTTTTTATAAGAACGCAAGATGACAAACAGGCAGGGGTCTTATCTTAACTAGCCAGACTGTACCTTGACCTACAGTAAAAGACAGTGGTCCAAAATAAACACTCGTCATTACAGAGACAGTTATACAAACACCCAACAACAGATGATGGAAGAAATAATGGTCCCAGACCATCAACAACCAGCCATCATCCACTCGTTAGTCCTCACATATTCGTTTTAAGTTCTGTTTTCCTGCGTACGTGTTTGTCCCCGTACATGCAGCTGCTGAAATAGCCCTCTGAGTGGATCTATAATGGGGAGCTGAGGTGAAGAATGGGTGGCCTCCATTACCCGTGTTGCTTCTGCTCTCATCCAGTTTTGTTCAGATGCTCTCGACTGATCTGACGCATTTTTTATATATGGCCATTATGTGCCTTGCGTAAAGGAGATGAGGGTTGATCCGGAGCCTATCAGCTGGTTTGCCGGTGACCTGTGTTCACTGCCTCCCTTCGCCTTCTTCTAATAATGTTGCCAAGGTGAACTAATTTCTTGTGTAAGTTATTGTGAGATCCCACTATGAGCTGGTTCATTTCATATGTGCATTAGTTTGCATGATCTATCATTGTAATCTCCTGGTGGGAGGCTGCAGAGCTACCTAGTCATTACATGTGTCATGTCATTCACATTAGGTTTAGCTGTTATCTAGTCAGAAAGGGCAGATGGTGAGGCAGACAGAGACAGACTGTCTCAGTGATCACAGTGTTTTGATATCTTATGCCTATTGAAATCATTAAAGGTTAGAATTACTCCCCTGTGTTTCTGTGCACCAGTCAGGTTTTTCTTACAGTTTACGTCCATGTCTGTAAAAAAACATTGAAGCCTTCCACACATTTTACCGCTGGCAGCACAGAAAATCTATAAAATCAACACAGTTTTAAAATGGGCACCCAAGATTAGTGTCACCATTTAGGTATCTCACCAAACTGAGATTTGACGTCCAGAAACGGCCAGAAAAGTGAGCTATGCAAATTATTATGATGTCACAATGAAGTTGAACTTTGTCCTATTGGATGTGAAATGCCATCACTTTATCATTATATTCTATAAGACACACACACACACACACACACACACACACACATACACTTCTTTTATAATGAGGACACAAATTCACGTTCATAGGGAATTAAAATACCATCCTCCAGCCCATGCAAATCCCAACTCCTCCACTAATAATCATACTCAAAGTCTCATCACTGCAAAACCACACATGCACACAGACGGACAGTCAACATTCAGCAGATGGTGTCCAGTCTCGCAGCGGAGCAGCATACATATGCAGGTTATAACTCAGCCAAATCCTCTACACTGAGACCTGGCAGTGCGCTGAAGGTCTGCAGCCAACTGACTAGCATTTACAGGGAAATCACCCACCTGCACTCACAATCCAGCCACAGATGGTGAGGAGTTTCTGCTCAGGGAAAGCAGAAAGGATGTGACCACCAATTCTGTCAGCAGCCGTGTGTTTGTTTACATGCATAAGGAAGAGACCATCAGAGGTGGGAGTGTTTTCCCCTGAGGGACACCGGGTCTTTTTTGTTGTAAGTTGTCAAGGTGTTTCAAGTGATGTGGTGGCAGAGTGGCCGTACTGTGAGAGATCACATAAGGAAAACAATTTCAGTGAGCCTCTAGTGTGACTGCAAACCTGCCAACTTTTAGCAAAATGCACTTTTCCAAATAAGAAATTTGTCCCCTAGATGATTCATGTAGAATTGAACTGTAGTTTTTGACACCTGCACTTGATACCAAATTGTATTTGACCAAGTTTGTTATCTGAACTGTTTTCTGTTTCCTTTGCTTAAAATATTTCAATTAAAAGATGTACGTGGCAAAGCCTATTTTGTAGTCATATTTTTTCTCTGTGACATGGCAGTTTGCTTTACAAGTCAATATACATAGCTGACTGCATCTGATGTGCAACAAAACACTTGACTTGGCATTATGTTTTCAGATTGTCCGTCCGTCCCATTCTAGTGAACGCCTGAGGGATTTTCCTTTAATTTGGCACAAACATCCACTTGGTTTTTACAATGACTAGATTAGACTTTTGAGGTCAAAGGACAAGGACAAGGCGACTTCAGTCTCATTCTTGTGAATGCGATACCTCTCCAACACCCTGGGGGAATTTCCTCAAAGCTGGCACAGACGTGCACTTAATTAGATCTATCTATCTATCTATCTACATATATATATATATATATATATATATATATATATATATATATATATATATATATATATATATATATATATATATATATATATATATCCATGTTTCCACAGGCATGGATATAAGCTGTAAAAGAAACTTGACTGGTGTGGAGAAGCATACAACTGCAGGGTGGTAATTCTATTTTTTAATGATTTTAGGATGTTGAAACACTGTGATCACTGAGTCAGTCTGTCTCTTTCTGTCTCTGTGCTTATGGGGGGAAGATGTAAGTGAAGAATTCATGTTTCTACCGCAATCACAGACATGGATGTAAACTTTAAATTCAACAACCCCAAGGCTGTAATTCTAGTTTGTATGTACAGTCCTATACACCGGCAATGTCTTTATGCATCTTCGTTCTTAAGAAAACTGCAGTTTTATTATATCCGCAACCTGGATGTCTGTCAGTATTGTTTGTCTGACATGTGCTGCCTGTCATTCTCAAATGTAGCAAAGAGGAGAGAAGTAGTTGAGGAACAAGGAGTGCCAAGACAGATGTATATGGCTAAGCAGAAACAACAATGTACTGTCATCTGTTTCTGCCCATTTGAGTTTGCAGCAATGTTCTTAACAGACTATTTACATCGCGAGTTACATGAACTAAATTACTAAAATAAGTAACAGTTTAAAATTCAAAATTTGTTTTCATGGCATAAAAATGTTTCACCAATCAGACACAGTGATAGATGTGATGTTCTTCAGCCAATTTTATCTCATCGCTGCCAAAGTGGTTTCAAGGTAGAAAAAAAAACATTACCTAACACAGGCCGCCTGCCAAGGTTATAATTATAACTGACAGACTTGCAGCCACAATGGTCTGTGCCTGGTGTGATGTTATTCTTCTGGATCAATACGTAGGATCACAGATGACAGGCAGATAACAACACAATTCATGTATTTTAAATTGTTTTTCCTCGGAAAGACACAAACAATGTTTTAAAATTTGACATACAAGTATAGTATAGTACACAGTAATTGTGTGGCTTGGCATTGTAGATTTCAGCAAATGTTTCTCAAACGGGAGTAAAAACTGCATTTGTTGGCGACTGTTCTCAACTGTGGATGGATACACATTTGGTGTTCTGGTGAGGATAACAGCAGGACGATGGGACTCAAACTGCAAGTGCCAATGTTAATCATAACGACGGACATGTCAGCCAGTGCAACAGTGTGTGGAGTGAAATGTACAAGGCTTTGATACAGAGACACAAGCTTGTATGATCACTTCCTAGTTGGTTGTGGTGTTTTCATGGGATTTGAGGACCATAAGAAAAGTGTCACCAGCCTTATCCCTTAATGCCACTGTAAACATACAGCTAAAGCCCTGAATAAACCAAGATATGAAAATCAGCTTTGATTAGAGTAGAAGAGACTATTAGAGAAAAAAAATCAAAAGAGTGAGCTTTCACTGTCACTGGAATAAAAAAACGAGCACAGGACTTGTTTTGAACTATTCACCAGCTTAAATCCATCTGTGCCAAAGAAGTTTCAAAGTAGATTTATTTACCATCGCTTGACTACCTGCCAAAGGAGTAAATACAGTAAAACTGACAGATTTCCAATGGCTTTTTTTGTGATGGATGATGGTGACTGATTTTCTCTTGTTAGAAAACAGGGACATTCTGAAAAAAGAAAATTATTATCTTTCATAGAGGTAACAAAATGCTAAATGATGTGCTTTTAGCTGTGCACAAGTATAGGTGAGGTTAAACCATGATTCTCTGTCTCTCCAGTAAGAGGTGATCTTTCCTATTAGGGAAATACTGTATTTCAGGCCTCCACTGATCAAGGCCCCCCAGAGTGCCCGAAAGTATAAATTAAATGAATGAAGCGTTAATTTGGATTATGCCATAAAATTCCCCTAAGTGTGCTTATCTGATCCATGCCACTGACAGGTAATAATGGATAATTCTGGCCCTGGCATAAGACTTTGCTTCCACAACAAAAATGAAATGCATTTGTTTGAGTAAGGCCGAAAAAAAAAAATGAAGTACGACCAAATGATGGATGACTTTTTTTTATTACAGTAAAGATCAGTTCAGCACAAGTGCAGTGATGTGGGTTTTGACAATGGAAATAAAGACCAAAGCGCATTATTCCCTCAAGGTTGACAGTGATAGTGAAAAGTGCTCTTACTGTTGAAACTGAAATATTATTTTATCATGTTGAGAAAACAACACAAAGCATTTTCAACAACAAGCACTTCAGGAGTGGAGACTCTTAAGGGCAACCAAAATACAGTCAAAGATCACAAAACTTGTATTTATGATTTTAGGAGTCAACAGTGTAAAACTGCTTTGTTTTGTGCAAAGTGTGTTATACAATTTTAAGTGCAAGCAAAGTAGTTTAAGTAATTTATTGGCTTAGTGAAGAGATGTAATAACAGTAGATCTGATTACTAAGACAGAGGAATCTCAGGCCCTCAAAACTCTCAAGGGGTCAGTTTGCCTCAGACAAAGTGCTTGTTGGATCATTGAACAGCGTGTCTTACTCCTCTCTATGATGGCAGCCTGTTCAGAACAGCTTAAATAGGGATAAAATGATTTAATCTTGTGGCTCTTCTAGACTTGATAAGTGTTGTCAGACCAAATGGATCAAATCCTAATACGAATCTTGATTCATAGTTGATGAGTTCTGCCTAGTTTGGCAGTTTGACTGCAGTTCATGAGCAGCAACTGACATGACTGACACATAGTTTAGAGACTCCTCAGTGCTGACGAGTTATTTTGTTCTAGAGGTGCTACAAGGCAGTAGAGTAGATAGTGGAGAGTGATCAAAAAAAAAAAAAAAAGATTACCTGTCACATTCAGTGCTGTGTGAATAGCATATATGAAACAAGTTATTATTATTATTATTATTGTTTTTTTGTTTTTTTTTTAAATCGAAAAGTTACCAAACAGCTTTAGTGCCAAGTTCCGACCAACAAAGGGCTGTATGGAAAAATCAGCTCCCATTACTCATTTTAATGAGACCATTGCATTGTCACGGATCAAAGCAACTCCTTGTGTTTTAATGGTGTGCCACATTTTTCATCTGAGCATCCTTCAAGTCCACCTCTGGTCCAGACCTTGTGATGATGATTGATAATCAATGTCATACTGTGACAGGAGACTTTCTGATCAATTGACAGTCAAACTAAGACTCACATCAATCATTCCTCAGTTCTAATTTAATTCCTTCAACTCATGCGTGCAACTCAAAGCATTGAAGATGCTTTATATCCATCAGAGATTCTTGTTTCACGCAGAGTTTTTTTCTGTAACTTTGTGGCTGTTTTTAAGTGTGCCTGCAGGTACCCAGAAAAGCTGAAATATTGGTTCTTTGAAGGGTGAGAAATTTAAATATCACCAAATAGTTAAATGATGACGTTTGTTAGGAGTTTTCTGTGGCTTCGGGCTGCCACATCAGCCTGCATGAAATCCATTTGAACCTCTCCTACCTGGTTGAAACTTCGCTTGGGTGTGTTTGATTTTTCAAATGAGCGCAAAATGTGTCATCGATGTGTGTGCTGCTCTGAGCTGTTCCTACCTTGAGTTAGGAGCAGGGTTTTTGAAACACACAAATATCAGGCAGATAAATACCCTGCAGCAGGAGGGGGTTATTTGTTGTGGATGTTAAAAAAAAATTCTCAGTCTAAGCGTGGCTGTCATTATCCAAAGCACTGAACTCGGCTCTGGAACAGACAAACCCCAGAGGATCAAAAATCCCTCTCCTGTCCCTCCACAACCTCTGATTTCAAGTGACGGTAACCAAGCAACTGACAGCAACTTAATTATCATTCATGTTGTAAACCACTTACTTCTACAGAAAAACTATTTTCCTCACTGACCCGCCCTGCTCTGTTCCCGAACATAAATGCTGGGGTCGAACAACGGAGGCTGGGACTGTCAGTGTTGTAGGAGAATAGCGGTAAATACAATTCACTGCAATTTTCTGCTTTTGATTCTCATAGATTTTTTAAAAATCGTTTTCTGTATTCTAACAGTGAACAGCAAAATGACTCCATTATACCACAATAATTTCGTTACAAAAAATACTTGTCACGTCATCCATTGTTTAAACAGTGAGGCATGCAAATATCCCCTTTATTTACTTTGTTTTTCATGATATCTAAATTTGCTCTATGCAAATTTTTCCATCACTCTGTTTTTTTCTGTTTTAATCCATTGCTGTGGTTTTGCCCGTTTGAGTTTATTTAATTACAAATTGCACACTTAAATGCAGATTTTCCAGAGCCAATTCAACATTTGTGGATTGATTTCCCTCCAGGCAGCAGTTGTCATTTCACTCTTTATTTCAGCACGGAAGAAAAAACAAAAAATCACCTTGCAATAACTTGAAACTTTCCTTTCTCACTTTGATTTATTCATTATTTACTTTTGTCAAAGCTTTCTTTATGATGTGTTAAGTCAACTTCAGTTACAAGCATGTCCACCTTTAACAAATGCTGCATAAAAACGCAATGTAAAGAGTCTTGATTCTTGTTTTAGATGGGTACCACGTCAAAGGGATCAGTGTAAGGCCTTTTTATTAAATTTTTTTTGTGTCATAGCTGCGTTATCACCTGGAGGTACTGCAGCATCAAGGACTGACTTTTAAGCTCTTGCTATTGATGCATTCAAGGACTCTGTGACATCTGAGGTTTGAATGTGAGCTGACAAATATCAGACTTCTTGAAATAAATACGTCTGTATAGCACCTTTCAGCTATGGAACGTCATAAAGTACTCAAAAAATATATTGATAGGTTAAAAAGTTTGCAGATGCTACTTCTTTTCTGTTAAATCATACCAAGTACATATTTTTAATGTCAGAACAAGTTATGAGTTAGAGGGATGCAACCAGTGCTTGAATTGGGGAAAAAAAGTGCCAGTATTCCCGTACTCACATGACTTGCGTCAGTCAGATTGCTCATGGCGGGTGAACGTCATTAACAGGGTCCTGGAATTGGTCTTCTTATCACAATTGGGGGCAGCAGCTGCAAAGAGTGTCACTAACATGAGCTTGCTGCTTTAGGCCTGCATGAAGTAACGTTAGAGTACAGTTTACCTTTGAACCCATTTTGAACCAGGTCTGGTACCTGGAATTTGTAACGGGTAGCCAGCAGTACCTTTTTTCTGTACTTTATTTTCTATGTAATTACAAAAATGTTTGAACAAGCTGAGTGACATAGCACACTAAAACACAACTCTACTCCTTTGCTCTTCTCTAATCAGTCAGCGCTAACCATCTACCCAGAGATTACACCATAGGGCTGCTACAAGTGTCTTCATTATGCCATCTTTGCATTTTTAGAACCAAACAACAATGCCAATGCCCGGAGGCTGAGGAGCTCCTGGACCTCAATGGCAGTGTAAAAGTGGCTACTATCTGTCTGCTTGTGTGTGTATGTGTGTGTGTGTGTCTACTTGTCTAGCAACAATACCAACAGTGAGGCTATAGGCTAAAACAGTAGAGAAAAGAACATAGACGAGACACCAAAACTGCAGCAGTTTTACACAGTAAAGACAGTTTAGGCTCAATGGAAAGCTGATGGAGTAGCCAAGTAGGTCTGTGGCTCACTTTGGGGAGTGTCTACTTTTTTTTTCCCCAAATATTTTTATTGAAGACAAATAAGATACTTCCAGTCACAGAATTACAATTTACCTTCTTTTCTTTTTTTTTTTTTTTAAATATATACATATATGCATACATACACACATTTAGACATATGTACACATACACATATACAAATGAAAACAACAAATGAAAAAACACTCTATGAACAGAGTGTAGAAAAACAAAACAAACAAACAAAAAAAAATTACGGAAAATTAAAAGTGTAGCGAAATAAAATGAACAAACTGCACCCTCCCACGCCCCAAACTCACCCCACCCCGCCTCAGCTCACCAAGACCAGCACCTACTGATGGTTACTTGTGTATAATAAAGTACAGCAACAACAGGCACACATTCAATCGGGTAGTACCTCTAAATTTGTGAAATGTGAAATAAAGGGTTGCCATTTGTGGAAAAACTTGTCAGTACAACCTCTCAGCGTGTATTTAATTTTCTCAAGTTTTAGAAAAAACATGGTGTCTTTGGGGAGTGTCTACTTTTGTCTGAAGTGAAATTCGATGAAGCTACAGAGGTCTAGGTAAACTAGGGGTCTAGGGTCCTAGGCATTTTATTTTAATGAACGTCAATAAAATTAATTAATTTTCAACATGGGAGGAACTTTTACTTTGTAAAACCTCAAGGAGCTATTTTTATTTATTCTTTTTTTTTTATCTAAATTTTAACTTGACTTTATTAAAGACAGTTGCGAGGAACATTTCAGTTTTGATTAAGCATTTGCTAAAGGCATATAAACAAAGTTTTGTGTTGGAGTTTGTCATATTCCAGATTCTAATTTTTGACAGAGATATTTTAATTTTTTATTTTAAATGCTATTGGTTCCAAAAATCGGTTATCTGTCTCATTAACTACTGATATTCGGTATTGGCATTGGCCCTGAAAAACTAATATCAATCAAACCCTGGTCTAAACCCAATGTTCTAACGTAGATGTATCCTGATGTACCAACATTTGGCACTGATGGATTTAACATGAAACATTACTCTGTAGTACCAATGTAATTCGATTTGTACCTTTTAAAAGTATTGAGTTCAGGATCCAACCCAGAGTAACGTAGTATTTGACTTGTGTCATCTTCTGACCGTGTTTATTTTCTTTTTGTAATGCCTTTTTAGAGTCAGGCAAACATTATTGGCATTACTAGACTAGCCGTCAGCAGAGACAAGCAGGCAGGCAAAACAAAAAGAGGTGACAGCTATGTAGTACCATCAAGGTATGCTATGTAGTGCCTTCGAATGCCCCTGAAGTAGCCTCATCTAGTTCATTTAGGGCCATCATTATGAATCGCCTGGAAAATCTGATATAGAGAGGGCAGAAAAAAGTACCCTCCGCTTGTGAGAAGTGCTGGTGTGCAAACAAAAGTCACAGTACATCGAGTGTGAAGTTAGCAGTACTATGTACCAGTGAGTACCAGCCCAATTTAAGCACTAGATGTAACATATGTCCTGGTTCATAGTCTAAGTCTTGGCCCCTTGGCCCCTTTATGAATGATTGTTTAACATATTCCTAATTGCTGGTTTGGTGCACTTATTACCATAACAGTCGTGATCATTTATCATACCAATTTTTAACTCTTTTAAATTCTGTTGGGGGAAGACTTTTAAGCTTTTCTCTGCTAGATGGCTCTTTCCAAATTGAATTTCTGTCTGTTTCATTTTGTTTCAGACAAACAACAGTTGCAGCATCGTCTTTTTCATTTTGTTTTCACAGTTTTTAATTAAAAAAAAACAAATAACTTTGCTGTGAAGTCAAGATATTAAATGTTGAGGGAGATTTGCATGGTTAATCCTGCATAATGATGCAAAGAAGATCTAAAACAAATATGAACAATAACTAATGTGCCAAGTAACATGCAGCAACAGGAAGATATTTTTCTATACCCCTCTGGCTTTGTGCTGTCAAGAAGGGACAGTGGTGTTTCCTGCCTCCATCACCTTCTCATGTCCCTCCTTCTTCCCTCCTCTACCCTTCTCTCGTTTCAGGGAGCTAATTGGGCCGTAAAGTTGACTCAAGTGGTGAAGCTCAAATAGAATTAGCCCCGTTCTGCCTCATTTGGCAGAGTCAGACTAATCCAGCCCCCCTTTTGCTGTGCTGCTGGCGTTTCCTGGTTAAACAGCTGTGGGTAAACACAAAGGAGGCAGGATCACAGCCTCCTCATCAAACGTTTGGATGTTCAGTACCAGGAAGCCTGAGCTGCTCAGGCAACAGAACTGCTGAGCCAAAACAAACGCTTTAATTTTCTCTGGTTTGTTGACCACTAAAGATTAATTTTTATTCATAATGAAATCTCTGATGGAGTAGAAAGTAGAGAATATTCTGGCCATAAAGCAGCAATTTACCATGGTCTCTAATAGATGATCAAGCCATTAAGTCCATTACTCTCAAAATATTGATATTAGAAAATATATAAAATGTGTTGCATCATTTGATAAGGTGCTTTTTCAAAGTGGATATAAACTATTTTGAATACGAAATTAAGTTGGTGAATGATAATCCGCTTTCCATAGTTCTTGACATTTAGCTGATGCTCCACATCTGAGTGGAAACAGAATTGCTTTATATTTCCTCATTTTACTGAAAGCGGACGTACAAGAATTCTGAAATACTTCAATACAAGTAAATGCAATTCAGGCAAACTATTACTCAAGTTAAATGACATAAGTATAATTAGAAAAATTTACTTAGCAAAGGGAAACAAGAATGCTCATGATGCATTGGTAATGTCCACTGTTGATGTTATATTATGTATTATATGATTAGTTTATTTTGAAAGGTCTTCAGTCACTGGATACCAGGGTTGTTCTTATGAGCCATCCAGTTTTCGTACAACATTGTGAGAGCCGTCTCCGCATACTCGGCAAAAAGTCAAACCTGTTTTTAGAGGGTGTTGACCTCTGCCAGGGTTGTCCGTCATTACACAATCTGTTTGTGATATTCATGAACAAAATTTCAACATTTAGCTTGGGGGAGGAGAGTGTCCACTTTGGGGACCTCAGAATTGTGTCTCTGCTTTTTGTAGATGATGTGTTTCTGTTCTGTGCGCACTCTGTGTGGCTCGCACCCGGGTCTGAAGTGGTCGGGATCAGAGTCAGTACCATCAAGGCCATGGTTCTCTGTTGTAAAATGGGGGATCACCCCCTCCGGGTTGGTAGAGAGATACTGCCACAAGTGAGGGAGTTCAAGTATCTTAGGGTCTTGTTCACGTGTGGGTAGAATCGAGTGTGAGATGGATAGGTGGTTTGACGCAGCATCTGCAGTGTTGCAGGTGTTACTTTGGACCATCATGGTGAAGAAGGAGATGAGCCAGAAGGCAAAGGCAACCCTCACCTGATCATAAGCTTTGTGTAGTGATTGAAAGAATGACATCACGGATACAAGTGGCCAAAATGAGTTTCTTCGGTTGCTAAAGAGAGGGATGTCTGGAGTACGTTGCTCAGCCTACATCCTCCTGTGACCAGGCTTCAGATAAGCAGATATGATGGATGGATGGATGGATGGATGGATGGATGGATGGATGGATGGATTATGTAGAAATGTGCAAGCAACAAGTTTCTGTTGCAGCATGCCGACGTGGAGGTGAACTTACTGATACACTAATGGGTTGTTAAACTATAGCAGTTAATTGAATTTTAATAAATCATCATCTGGCATGCAAAAGCGTATTCTACAAAGTAACCTATAACTACATAGAGTACAAGAGTACACTATTTCTTTATAAAATGTTGTGAACGGGTGGAAAGTGTCTTGAAATGGAGAGTACAGTGCCAGTACTCAAAACTTAATTTAAGTACAATACTTGAGTAAATGTACTGTGTTTACAATTCACCATTGCTCAATAACTGGATGGAATTTTCATAGTAGCTGCTGACTTTTAATCAACTCATTAATTTTTAACTCCAAATATGTAGCAGATCAAGGACAAAAGTAATTTCGTTTTTTAAACTTGGTTTGAAAAATGACCAATAAATCTACCTTCTTCTTCTACCTTCTATTGAGTTATATAGCGTAGTATACAGTGCATTATAAATCCTGTAAACATGTTCTACAGTTAAAAATAGACTGGCCTCATGAAAATGTGAAACTGATTTAAAGCACAGAGTTTCAGAGCTCTGCACTTTTTAAAACAGGAGGATATGCTTAAGTACACTGCTGAAATGTAGGTTTAGATGTGTGTATGTAAAGAGAGCCAGAGTCAGGCTATGTGTCATTCAGGCTCCTGATCCTGCTGCTGTCTGAGGTCTGACTACACTGCACGCTGACTGCACTCCTCTCTCTGAGACTCAATTTTAAATTGTAGTTTGGTTGATCGGCTGTATACTGTATCACATTTGCTTGTGCCACTGCTGATTTCACGGCCATGTGTCTTTTTCAACCACCAATTTATTTTACTCTTATCTCAACTATGCTACCCGGAATAAAACCCCCCAAATATTTCACATTACTCTGAACTTCTTTTGAGGACACTGGCATCTTAGTTTGTGGAAACAGTCGTGGCCTTCATGGTCATGTGATTTGGACATCTTGACACTAACGTCTAATTCGGGAGCGCTTGCTGGTTGGCTTTGGATTCTGGAGGAACTGTCTCCTGGTGACACTGAGTGGGAGCAGGCTGTACTGTGTGGTGGCGTATTTGTATGAAATACTATCCTGGAACACGAGGAGGAGGAGAGAGGGAGGGATGGAGGAGGAGGAAGCCCAGAGCTAGTAAATAACACTGGCCCATGAAATGAGCTACAGGCTGGGCACCGGCATCCTAAAATTTGCTATTGATTTGGACTCATCGGACTGAGCTGGACCGTTGCTGTCAAATCTGGAGGTTTGTGGAAGGGAACAATGATAGAGTGTTTTGAATAATTTTACTATAACAACTGATTTTTTTTCTCCTCACTCTTTGAGTCTTCTGCTTTTATAAAATTGTTTTGTAAATCCTTTACCAGCATTAACGATGTCCCCTCAGCTTCTTGGCTGTATTTTTTAATAAATCACATGGACACAAACACACACATATAGCAACATGCTTTGTCCAGCACACAACACATCACAGGAAAAACACTGAGCAGCAGAGCCACTGTCCGCACCTCCCTAAACATTAATAACCTTTTCATTGACACGGTTACCGTTGCGCCACCAGCACTGTGGCCCTTGTGTGCTATTTCGCACCATTAATCTTGTTCTGTTTACTCTGGTTAAAATCGCTCACCCAGACACCTGTAGGGAGGGTTTAATGACAGTTCCCATGGAGAGACTTGTGTGGTCAGCCGAGGTGGATGATGGTCGCTAATGTGGTGACTATTAGCCTGCAGGCTTTGCTTCCATTTTTCTTCTCGCACAGTCGGACTCTCCGTGTGCCTTTTTCCTTTTGTGTTTGGCTTTTTTCATCCTTTTTTTTTACCCACTTACAAGCAGACCACTCTGCCAGAGTATCCCCTCTCTGCCCCACATTTTTCTTTCTTCTCTGACTCCCATCATCCATTCTCTCACACACAAGTTCAAGCAATTCATCTTACCTGCTGTCCTCTCAATCTTTGACACTTTGGCCAGGGTACAGAAATTACACCTGATGGCACAGTGAAGATGCTTTCCTCTCTCTCTCTCCCCCCTCTCTCTCTCTCCCTCTCTCTTCTTGTTGCTTTCTCTTCCTTTGACACCCTCTCCCTCTTCAATTCTTTTTCATTTTCTTGCTCTCCCTATCCCCATCCAGGTAGATGGTTTTTCTGAAAAACTGTAACCCATTTTCTCTGTATCTCATTTTCACAAGTCCTCAAGCAGACTTTTCTCTCCCAAGAGATCATGTTAGCCAGCAATGGATAGCAAAGTAAACCACTGCTTAGAATCACTGCAGAAAGAAAAACCAACAACAACAAAAAACATGTACAGGAACCAAAGTGTTTCTTTTTTGTTGAAAAATATGTGGAATAGGTATATGTCATTTGTAAAAGTAGCATTAGCAGCAGAGCAAGCTGAAAACCCAACATTGACATATTATTGCCTGTTTATAAAAAATGGCTAATGTCTTAGCAAAGTTGCATATAGACATAGAGCAACATTAGCGGCCATTTGGAGTCATGTTTCTGCTGACCTGACAAGAAAGGCCAGTATGCACTCTCATTCACTCTTGCTTTTTAATAACTCCTGATGGCAATATCTGCCTCTTTGGCTGTCTAATGCTCCACTAACAGGATTTAGCAACCAACTGCTGTTTGGTGCAGAACAGGTTGCATACAATTTCAGTCCCAGGGTTAACATTAGCCGTCATATACCGTCTTTTTGCTGGTGTCATATGTAGTTGTCCAGCAGATGAAAATATGAATGAAAACTTCTGGTGGAAAATATGCCAAATAAATAAATTCATTAATAGGACATTAAATACCCTAAGATAGTGTGACCTTTACAATAAGTTGCTAAGATATCTCAAATATAAACTTATATTCCACAGACCAGATTTTAGGATTTAAAAAATGGATGGATCTATTTATCCACCCAAGTTGCAGTGCATGCCTGCCTCTTCTCCATGGCAGTCAGGGTGTGCTTGGTGTATGTGCGTCACAGATCATGCTCTTCAGGAAGACGCAGTGGGTCTCCTTGTAGATCAGACCGGAGCTATGCCTCACGCCACCACGGTGAGCCAGACAGATGTTATCACCGAGGAGTTTACAAGGACGCTTGGCGCGTCCTTTATTGAGTCTTTTTCCTTCCTTGCCTCTGCCACTCGTCTTCTCTGATTAGTCACTCTTTTCAAGAGTGCTTCTTATTTTCAAGTTTTTTTATTTTGATGGGCCTGGAATGCAGAGAGGATCATAGCGTTGTGTTTTTTAATGTTTTATTGCTGTTTAAATGTAGAATATTATATGGCTATTAAAAAAACATCCTACGTCGGGCAGTTGTTCTACATGGCTAGAATTCTGGAATTAAAACAGCCATATTGGCCATCAAAAAAGTCTAGTGTAAACTATTTAATAGGCCTGTTTCCATCAACTGGTTTGGAGCAAATAGACTAGGCTACACAAAGCGTAGTTTTGTCAGAAGTTGGAAGCAAAGGGTATTATGTATGTCTGAAACCTGCCACTACACAGAGCAGAAGAAGTAGAGGTTGCGAACTAGAAAGAAAACAAATCACTGTGGCCATCAAACCCATCGACAAGAGAAAAAGTGAGACTGGTTTTGAGGAATTTGTTTTAGTTGGACAGATTTGAATTGCTCCTTTGTGTTAATTAGCATTGGCCATATTTCCAGAGACAAAAACAAGTTATGCCCTTATGGGATAATTCAGAAAGACACCTACAATGGAAACAACTCTCAGTCATGTGTTAAATTCTGGAGAAGTGTTTCCATATCCCATTTACCCAATCTTTTCTATGCCTCCGCGCAGGTGATAGCCAAGGGCATAATGTTTTCAGCTTGTCTGTAGGTCCAGCACATTCTTGCGAATGTGATATCTTACGCCTCAAGGGAATTTCTTCCAAGTCGAGACAAACATTCACTTGGAGTCAACGATGAGCTTATTAGATTTTGCTGGTCACAGGTCAAAATTCAAGGTGTGACCTCATCTGTCTCATCCTTGTGAACGCAATATTTCAAGAACCCCTTGAGGGAACTGTTTTCAAATTTACAAACGTTCAAGTAGACTCAAGGATGAAGTGATTAGATTTTGGGAGTCAAAGGTCAAGGTTACAGGGATCTGTCTCATTCTTGTGAAATTCTTGTATGGTGGTATTTCTAGTTTTCAGCAAAGGCAAAAGACAAGGCTAACAAGTTATCAGAGCTCTTTTGCTGAAGCTCTTGTTGCTGACAAGTCTGATGAGAAACCATAAAAATAAACCAAAACAGTAAATTTAAGAGCAACAATTAATGAGCTAAAAGACATATTAGCGCTCTGATGAGAACTGCAGAGTCAGTAATGATCCTCTCTGAGTTTATCACTATGAGCTACACCTTTCACATTACAGTCACTTGATTTATTGTTGATATAAAACTAGCGATTAGTGCAGCTTTAAATAATTTCATTTCCACTTGTTAAGCATGCTAATGTGTAGTTTATTAGTTGGATTAGGATGAAAGATGAAACTGACTGGAGCAAAGAAAGACAGAAAACCATCAAAAATGCCAGGAAAAGTTATGAAAACCAGTTTTTAAAATGTGTTTGAATGCATAGAATCCTCTGAAGCTATAGTATGTCATCATGATTGCAAATTAAACATTTCTCTTTCTCCTCACACAGCAACCAAATGAATCAAGCAGAGTTCATTGCCTTAGGGGGCGGGTCTGACAGTTCATATTGAAGCTCCTTCTCATTTATCCCTCAAAAGTGCATCATTGTCATGGAAACCATCTCCCATAACATTTCAATAGAGGTATGGAAATACTGCTCCAGGCAGGAGTCGTGCAGTAAAAGTCTCCCGTTACCTCTTTGTGCATACACTTCGAGACTAACTTTGATTCATCCGAGTCCTAACGCCATTCTTTATTCCTGGTAATTAAATTTTCCTACTGAGTAAGAGATGGAGAAAGATAGACTGCTCTCTCGCATGAGCTGCATTTAAAAGAGGAGCACAGCAAATAGAGAAGACAATTTGGGGAATGGGTTTGTCAGCAGTACCTGGCAGAAATTCAGTATGAAGTGTGCGAGACAGATCAGTTCAGGGCTGTGAGTTTTCCTCTAACAGCACAACTCAGCCTCCGCTTTCAAAGGTTAACAACGTTATGGATGAGTTTGGCATGAACTCATATATGCTTCATTGGATGTGGTACACGTCAGTATCAGATTCATGAAATCTCACTAATGCACCGTATTTACAACCACTTAACCCTTCACCTTTTTAAAGGACCCACTGTGAATGCAGATCAATCAAACCCCCTCTATACGAGCCAAGACATTGTCTGCGCTGCCATTTTGACCCTGCATGATGATTAGATGTTAGAGCACACGTGAGAAAGAACATTAAACCCGAAGAGGATATCAGCACTCCGTACATGCAGTAAGTTGCTACTGTTATTAACAGCTCAGAATAGCAAAGGGGTCAAGTCATCTCTTGCTAATGAGTTGCAGAAAATACTTTGAAGTATCTTCCTAGGAAAATGCACACACAACGGCTCGTATAATACAAATTAATACCCCATTAATGACGTTACATACTGGGTTTAGTTTATTTATTTGCGCATATATGTGTATAGAAAAGACAGAAAGGGAAAATTACAAAGTTTAAACATTGTGCGGACAAGGTTAGAAGCCAAAAATGGTCACAAATTGATCAAAATTTCAAAACATGCTTGCCTGTGAATATTTCATGTCAAAACTTTTTACACTGGCAGTGATGCAAATTTGTAAAAGGTGCTATTTAAACCTTTTTAATTAAAGGTTTAAATAGATTTATGCCAGCTCACTCTTGGCAGAGGACAGACGACTGTTAACATAGCCTAAACTACTGTGAGCTATTTTACTGAGTTTCCTTTTACAGAAATTCTCTAAGTGAAAATACACCGGAAAACAGTTATGCAGTGTGTATGTCGAGGGCTTTTATTGTGAAAGGTAAGAATGGAAGGAGTGGATCTGGTATATGCTGATTTTGTCAGTATTGAAAGGAGTAATAAAGTTTGATGTCTTGGTTTGGATTAGAATACAGAGCGTATGTGTTGTTAACGTGTCACACAACATAATTGGTTGATGCCTTTATTTGCAGTGAGAATCTCAGACAAATTGACCACGTTCCATGAAAAAATACTGGTTGCTTTTTCACCAGGTAATATTTGTGTTCAACAGTTCGAAAAAACATCTTGATGTGCGGATTAATCACCACCTGAGATAAGAGAGCCTTTAGTCTTCTTCACCAGTTATTGTGTTGATGCATTTTATAATCCTGGTGTTCACCTGTTTCTCTTAGCAGAAGATAGTTACTGTGACTTAATGTTGTGACTGACGTGATAAAGTCCATTCATAGCTGTTAGAGCTGTTTCCAGACTTACTATCAAGCTACTAACATTCGCCACCAAATGCGATGTGAGGTGAAGGCCATGTGACAAGAACTTGTTTATGCCATTTGAATGCTTTCTGTATTATTTGAAAGTGTCTTAAAAGTGATGCTTGTAGAAAACATTACATTCACCTCAGCAGTCAAGGACAAGCTCTTTAGTCATTTTGATTTTGAAGGCTTCTTGATTTTTGAGTTCTCTTTTTTCATTTTCCAGCTTCTACCTGGTGTGGCCAAATAAATGCTTTGCAGTGAACCAGATAAATTCAGTCTGATGTTTCGGCCGATCTCCACGTAGATGCAGCTCACACTTCTAACACCAAAACACTACACTTGGAACTCTTTGACAGTTATTTTGTGCATAAAGATAGAGCAGAGACAAGAGCAACTAAAAACTGCCACTTCTTTTAAACCACCTTCAGCCAGAAGTCTTTAATGCACCCAGTGCCTACATGACAAGTAACTTAATAATGTACGTGATTTGACTCAACACATCCATTCTATCGAGCCAATGTCAAGAGTAGTTGAAGTGTATCTAAGACACATAAAGAATTAAGATGAAAAATCCTAACAGCAGTATTAAAATCAGAGGCTGAATAACTGTGGGAAAAAAATGATTGAAGCACATTTCTAAAATGATTGCGACAAAAACATTTAAATTTGTTAATTTCTGGCCACTAAAGGGTAGCAGAACATCCCTTAAACACAACATTGACACACACCAATATTACCTCGTAAACTGGATATGGGGAATACGTCGGCAAACAGTTGCCTATTAGTACATCCAGTAAGGAGCAACATTAGGCCAT
Organism: Plectropomus leopardus; assembly: GCF_008729295.1. Lineage (NCBI taxonomy): Eukaryota > Metazoa > Chordata > Actinopteri > Perciformes > Serranidae > Plectropomus > Plectropomus leopardus. Next base: position 24,403,265 of record NC_056466.1, on the reverse strand, counting down.
CATCCATTTGGAGATGTGATTCTGTACACCCATATTCACTCATGTTTATGTCTGTTGTGATCTTTACCCACTCCATTATTTTCACAAGCTAGTCGCTAACTGTGTTGGAATGCTATTTGGTGCTTAGCAGGTTGTTCACAATGAGTTGTTTGCAGGTGCACATTGACTTCTGGGAAGTTTGGTAATTTTCCACCAGGGCTTGTTATGTAAGGGCTGGCATTATATACCATTTTTAACACACTTATGTTAAAAACCAGACATGGTCACACCTGCATTCTTCTGCTAACTTCTGCCAAGTCCGTTATTAGTTCCCCCCAATAGCTCAAGTTGAGCTGTTTGAATGTATTTATCATGAGGGTCAGGGCATGAATGGGTTACAGTTGTATCTTTGGCTGATGTGCTGCGGAAATACAAGCGACAGCTGACTTGACCACATCTACTTTTAGAACATGCCCTGCTGGTGACCCATTAGATCCCTGCGAGTGACGCTTACAGGCACTGTGGTGACTACCTCGATAGTCCTGCAATAAAAATGACTTGTTAAGTACTTACTGAGAGTAGATATTGTGTGCTTTGTTTGACTATGCAGTGTCAGTATAGTGTGCTACTGTGTATAGAGTTTGCCTGTTCTAATTCAGTTGTGCATTTAAACACTCATTGCCATGCAGTCAAATTAGGCATCAGGTGATAATTTTATTAATCCAACTTCGAATTTTTGCTTTCTGCGCACTCGAATATGGGAGGGAAAACCTTGGTAAATTAGTGTCATTGTTTAACCTATTAGCCCAACACATAAATACACTTTATCATTGGTTTTTGTTTGTTTATGTAGTTTTAATTAATGAGTCTTTTAATTAACAACATGTTGTGTTAGTATGAATATGGCGCATCAAACTGAGGCAAGAAATCCCTGGGCTGCTTTTTGTTGCCAGTCCACTCCTGGTTTTGGGAACTTATTTGTTGAACACTACAGCCTGCTGCAGCAATGAGATATGTGAGACTTAAAGCCTCCAGAGATAACTTTTTTGATTAAACATTTAATTCTGAATTTAATGTTGATTGCACAATTTAACAGCTAAAGAACAATGAAAAAAAGGTTAAAATTGGCCATTACTGTCAAAAGTAGTTATACAAAAGCCCTACGCGCGCTCTGCCGCATCTGTCAATGAGTGCCTGAGGACGCTCATCGCCAGTGCGAGCTTCAAGCAGCAACAGTTTAGCAGTGAGAGCTCCAATTGAGTTCAGCACGGACAATTAACGCCTTTTTTCTTCTCCCTTCATGATGTGTGTGCGTAAGTGATTAAGAACCACGCACTCTGTCAGTGCTGTAATTTCCTGCATTTGTAAATTATCTTCTCAAATCTGATTCTTTGGCCAGAATCGGGTTTGAGTTATCATAGCCGTCCAACCCAAACTGGTGTATCCCTGAGGCCCCCATAACTAACTAAACTTAACTTAACTAAAACAGTAAAGATGTTGGCATTAAAAACAAAAAGCTGAAAGACACTAAAATATTTCATAGAGCTGAGAAGAACTGCAGTCTGCTGTTAAAACTCTGTGAGGTTTTCACTGTGAATGACCCTTTAAAGATAGTCATTGTTGACACAGAATAGTGAAGCTTTAATGTCACATAATAATAAATATGCAATATGCAGAAAAGATAAAAAAGCTCCTGGCTGACTACATGTAATCATGTTGTACGTAATAAATTATTCAAGTGGGTTTAGGAAAGTCTCCAACTTGCAAAGTCAGTGCAGAGGACACTGAGATCTCGAGAAAAATGTGAGTTTCACAGCTGTTAGAAGGAGATAAGGTAACCTGTCCTCAGTCTTCAGCCATGATCATCAATCACTATGTTCGTCCTGCTGTGTTACGTAAGTGCGGCTGGTTAGTGCAGCTGTATTGACCCACTTACTAAACACCATAAACACATACACCATGTTATATTGGGAAGATGGATTTAGTATAATAGTATCATAGTCATGCTGATTTGCAAATGCTTTTTGAGAATAATTTGGAACAGCAGATGATTTCTAAGTCAAGTAAATTTTAGCAATCTGAAGCAAATTTGAATATTGACCAGGGAACCGAAGTGTTTGCTGCTGAAAATTGATAGCGACACTGGAGTCAATGCGTGTCCCACAGTACCACAATGCAGTTCATTTCTTCTCAGTTTTAGTGAGAGCATGGACTCCTAATGCAGGGTTAATCCAGAGCATGCAAGAACGAATGTTTCAACGTTGTACCTTTTTTTTTTTTTTTTGTTACACAAAGTAATTCAGTCAGTGTTCTCTCCAGGGGTTGACCAGTGGTGAATTATAAATTCATGAGCTGGAAACTAACAGTGTTCAAGTGTACTCAACCGCACTGATAAGTGAGGGAGTTTACAGATGACAGAGGAAAACAAAAGCAGCCAACACATTTTCGACAAAACAATAAAAACAATTCACACTTCATTTTTGTCATCCAAAGTTCCAGAAAACTGGCACAGGATTAAAAGATTGCTGTATTAGAGGAGTATTTAAAAAATTATGCATCATTATCTTAATAATTATGCAAATATGTAGAGAAAAGAGATTATCATGTGTGGAAGCCATATGATATGAAGGAGAGAGTTAACATTTTCTAAATGATCTACCTCCACATCTATGTATATCATATATGTCATACATGTATACTCATCCCACATGCAGATTTTTTTTTTTTTTCGCTACATATATGATGTCAGAAGTTATGTCTGAACAGGTTTTGTGGCAGAGAGCCAATCAGCCCACCTCTCATCCTCTGGAGGGTAGAGAGAAGAAGCGAAATTCTCCATTTTACCGTACTTCAGTAGGTGAGAGGCGTACTATTGCAAACAAAACACGAAATTACTCAACGCCTTCTCATTGAATACACAGCTGGCCTACACACGCGCACGCGCACACACACACACACACACACACACACACACACACACACACACACACACACACACACACACAGCTCTGTGTTGGAAACGGTGTGAGATGTTTTTCTTCTTTATGTGGTAATTCCGAGAAGTACGCCTGAAAATATTTGTTTTGATAGCTTTCTGTGTTCCATAACAGCATAATATGATGTATAAAAGGATTCATCACACATTACTTTGCTAACAAGTCAGAGAACAATACATTTTTTTGTAACATTTGCATGGATTCAGTTCATACTGATACAAAAAACATTGAGGGTTTTCTGTGATTTTAAAATTACAGTGCTACATACTTGAAAAATGTCAAAGAGGTGTAATTATGTTTATTCATAGCCTCTGATGTTGTTCTTTCAGATTCATTAATGTATAAACAGAGGAACAAATTCCTCCTAACCATACAGAATTGTCTCATTGTTGAATTTTCAGGATGTTGAATACATTTGAGTGGTTGCAGACGAGTACATGACTATCTTAGTGCTGAGTTTTGTTTGTGACAGGAGAAAAATCTCCTTGTAATTTTAAACATGTTGTTCCAGTGGTCTGGATCGTCGTTAGATATTTAGCTGTAATGTTAGGGTGATCATCTGCACTCCAAGTACATTTGCTGAATGTCCCCCTGTACTGTGATTTTAATCCATCCTGGAGGTTGGATTAAGTTGCAGAGTTGCAAAGTTTACAGATCCACTTTTTTCACTTATTCTGAAAAAATATTTAACTAATTAATTTTTAATAATTAATTTAAGAAAACATTGCTGTGGAATGTTTATCTAGTGATGCTACCATAATGGCATTTCGGGGTCAGACAATAGCTGTTGTAGTCATGTAGTAGAGTTAATGAGGTTGGAGAAGACGCCTACATATGAGAACAGTATCCGAGTATGCAGTTGCACACAGCTCAAAACCCTGAGATTGTGTCGGTATTTCTTCCTGCAACAAAATAAAATCCACCCACTTGCACCACTAAAGCTCTCTAATTAACATGTATATAATTTGCTTAGTTTAAAAAGTTGAAGAGTAAAAGCCACAATTTACTGTTTCATGGCCAGGCACATAACACCCAGTAAAACATCTGTTTCTGTTTTTATGCCTCCGTTCTGGTGATAGCAGAGGTGGGAGTCTGTTTGTTCGTCTGTCCGTCCAGCGCATTCTGAGCTAATTAGATTTTTGTGGTCATAGGTCAAAAGTCAAGGTTGCTTTGATCTCTATCTATCTCGTCTATTTCATTCTTATGAACACAGTATCTCAAGAAAGGCTTTAAAAATTTGGCACAAACGTTCTCTTGGACTCAAGGATGAAGTGATTAGATTTTGGTGGTTAAAGGTCAAGGTTATGGTGATCTTGCATCTAAATTATCTGTAGATGGCATGAAGGTTGTTTCCCAAAATTTGGCACAAATGTCCATTTGGACTCAAGAATGAACTGATTAGAATCTGGTGGTTGAGGGTCAAAGGTCAAGGTCATAGTGACCTCACAAAACATGTTTAATCAAGAACCTTGAGTGTCCACCTTGAAACTGTGCCAGTTGTATAGATCTTCTGTGCTGCCGGGGAGGAGATGTATGTGAAGCATCCATGTTATTACTACATGGATGTAAACTGTAAGTGCAACTTAACTGGTGTGCTGAGGTATACAATCGCATAGCGGTACATCTAGTTTTAGTCTTCATGCTGAGCAAAGTTAACTGATATATTATATCTGATATTATTTCAGATGTCAGAGTGGTATCAAAGACAGTGAAGAATGTTTATGTCTCACGTTAGGCAGAAATCTACTATGTATATCTAATATGTATATATAGAAATATGCTTAAAACAGAACAAAAACAGAAGAAGAAATGAAAAATACACATACTCTTCTTAGAGCAGGTTTTGACTGACGTATTATTGCGTTCATTGTCAGACTCTCTTTTTGATAAGTCAATCGTCATGTTTTGCCTTGCAGTATAGGCAATTGTTGCCAATGCTGGAAAAGGAATTTTCTCTGCAGGATTCTTCAATGAAAGGACGTGCACACACATCTGCATTTGCAGACTAGCCTATAGGAATGCGTTATCTCTGAAATGACCAGTGATAAGCCAAAAAATCCTGTCACAGTTACATTATCTAATGCCTGAATGCAGCCAAGTGGATGTGCAGAAGTTTACATTTCTCTCTGACCACTTGAATGACAATATGCTAAAAGTGTATGATGAGATTTTTGTCCAGTGATGCCAAAATGAAACTTCTTACCCCAGCTTTAATGTGAAATATTCTATCCTTTCATGACATCCCTTCCTACTGGGCTTCATAAATGTTAAAGCTGTTATAGAAAATAATTCACAGCAATCCTGTTAAGTCATGTTTTCTCAAGTGTCACTTCACAAGACTTAACGATTTTCAACTGCACAATCGTTAGTCCAAACACGTTCTTTATATCCTATACCTTTACAACCCACAATTCACAGTAACCCTGTATTGTTTAAGGGCCTCTCCTCTGATCTTCGCCACACTGGGGCTCGAGGCTTTGCTGACCACAACAAGCTCATTATGCAGTGATCGGGCCATTTGGTGTTCTGCAGACTCAAAGCCGACACAGTGAGAACAGAGCGCCTGGCTGTACGTGAGGGGCATTAACTTACTCTCTGGGTTTATGAAACCATTCTGAACCGTTTTTTTCCCCTGCACCTACCTGCTTTCACAGTCTCTGTGATTCCTCTGCTTCACTGCTCTGCCCTTCCAAGATTAATTCAAGGCATTCTGAGGAAAAAGCTTTTCTCTGCAGACCTGTGGTGCTGACCCTCTCGCTGGTCACAGCAGGGTTTTGCACCAGCCTGATTTAGAAGCCTAGGGGCTTTCATATCAGGAATAGGAAAAAAACCCACAAAATGTTACATGCATTTTTTGTAGAATAAAACCCGTGGTTATTTGTGTTTGAAAAGTAAATGTATAATCTTAATTATACATCATTGTAAGTTTTACCTGCACACCAGGGGCTCATTTTGAAAATTCTTCACCACGACTGTGTTTCAACAGAGTCGTATTGTTTTCCTCATTACAATGCTAAACTGTTGTTCAGAAAGTGTAGATGCAAATTATGCTTAAGTGTCCTCATTTAGCACAAAGAGTTGTTTTGCTGTTCATGAGATAAGTTTGACATCTTCTCCGTCTGAAATATAAACGACCTTCTTCCCTGACCTGAATTCATCAGTCATCATTGTTCTGCCAGCAGGCATGTTTAAGTGTCCTTCCTTTTCATTCAGAGTAGACGCAAATTGATTTTTGTAAAAAAAAAACAAAACAAAAAAAACCCCAAAAAAAACAACTTTTGTTCACAGTTTCAGGCCTTTGTCTCTATCGACAAGCCGGATTCTGCACAGTTTTGACAGGTGTCTGTGATGTAATAGAGGTCATGCTTAAAGTGGAATCGATGTCCCATTTGTCACGATTAACAGAAACAGACTGAAAATGTGAATACCTAATAGAAATCTTCATGTTTTACAAGCATTTTGGAGCTTAAAAAGAGAGACTGAAATAAAGAGAGGAAGTGCCTGCCAAAGTACAAAGGCAGATGTATTGACATAATTAAAAGGCTGCTGGATTCCTCCTTTGTTGATGCCAGCAATCCTCAGCAAGGCCATATTGGACATATCGAACGCCCCAGGAGCCATCCGTCTGATTCAATTCAAACATTGTAGAATTTCTGAGGCTTGTATTTGATACAAAAATATCAAGCACATGAGTGGCATTCACTGTGCCTCCAAGCGTTTTTCAGTACAGTGGCCTTTGGAGGAGTTAGCGAAGGATACGCTGACTGAACTAATTGAGAATTAAAGATAACTTCTGAATACTGGTGTGGAAAAAAGTATCCCTGGGTAATTTAATAATAAATACTGCTGTTGAACAACGTGAAGTTTTACAAGCTGAAAAGTGAAAACAAATATAGTTGCAAAGCACAGACTGTAGAAATAATTGACGTAACTGCGTATTGGTTTGTGGACTCCCATTTTGAAGCCTTGAGTTCGGCATTACCAGGCCTCCAGGTACATCACCGGGCTTTGAAGCCAATTTCCATCGTGGCCAAAAATAAGGAAGAAATTCTCTGAGGCCCCAGATACAACATTATCACAATACTTACGTCACAATATGTTATTATACCAATTTTAAATGTTTTGCAATATTCTGAGTATTGGGATAATATCAGTTGCGATATATTTTTATGTATTAACTTTTCTAAACTGCATATAAAGGAAAAACTTTGTCAATATCTGTTTTATCTAATAAGTTTGTTAATCAGTCATTTCTATAACATATATCTAGCAGACTGAAAAAGATGCTGATTTGATTATTCTAATGGGCCACTAACTTTCTTTTTAAATGTTTTTTTTTTTTAAACATATATACTTAATTAATCCCCAAGGGATTTGTTTTGTTGTCATTTACACACAAGCCCAAAATACACACACAAACAAATGGGAGCTATACATGCACTAAATGGAGACAGGTCAGAGTCAGGGGGCTGCCCGTGGACAGGCGCTCTGAGCAGTTGGGGGTTTGGTGCCTTGTTCAAGGGCAACTTGGCAGTGTCTAGGAGGTGAACTGGCACCTCTCCTGGCCACAAGCCAATGGAATGAAAAGAAAGCTGTATGTTCAACTGCCTCTGTACTGGTAAAAGCACCCCCTCCATAAAAAATACAGACAACAAACAGTCGCAACTCAATACATTTTTTGATTTATGTTTATTTTTGCGTTCAATTTTAGAAAAGTTACACTTTTTTCAGATATTTTGCCACAGGTTGGTGGATCAAAATCTTAAGGACAGCCTTTATATGAGTGTAAATTTACTTTTTTTTTTAAATGGAATATTGATTCTGTTGTTTCTCTCTGTGTTGCTTGTACCTCACTCTAGATTACAGTAAATGTTAGGTTTAAACCTCAGTTGTAGTTTCAAGTTTGTCTTAAAATGCTGTTGGACTGGAATTACTTTAATTTTCCAGTTCAGTTGCAAGGTGTCCTCCTAATTGTCTTCTAGCCCCATGCAGTAGCTCTCCCTAAGGCTTTTAGAAAAAAAAATCCATCAGCTTACAAGAGCTCTTAAAGTCAGGTAAGATGTGAAGTGGGTAGAAACAACATCAAAGACAACAGCACTGCTTCAAAACATCAAACACATTGGTGCGGGAAGTGTTTTTCTGTAGGCCCATTGTTAAACTACAATGGAAATTAAACATACATACCTCCAACAACCCTGGTCTCAGTGACAAGCAGAGTGACAACTGTCTCATATAAACCTTTACTGGCTGAATGCACAGCCAAAGAAATCACACTTATCTCCTGTATGAAATGGCTGTATTCACAGTCCTGCATTATTAAAATCTCTAATAACCTGGCTGTGGGTCACATCTCTCGCCTACATCCATACACTGCCTTGCTTTCTTTTCCCTCTCCATACAGTTCTAATGCAGTATTCTTTATTATGTAAAAATGTATTATGTATTTTAAAAAAAAATAACTCTTGAGATAAAAATAAGATTCAAAGGAAAACTTGACTGGATAAAAATTAGCCTGCACAATTCCAGAAATTTGTCTCAGTGATTAAATTCAAGTCGTTGAGAAACCTCTGAGAAGCCTATGAATACAGCAAAAACAACTTCTGCTTGTTTTTTTTTTTTTTCTTTTTTGCTCCTTTTCCTAAAGGGGATTTAGGAGAAACAGATCAAAATTCAGTCATCTCCAAATAAGAAGCTGATTTAATTATAATGAGACAAAGAAAAGACTGTATTGTGGAAAGCAATTTTTTTGTTGAATGTGTAGTTTCTGTGGCTGCTTTGACATACAGTATGTTGGTGTTTAAGTGAAATGTTGTAAATAACTATTAATTATAAATGACCCTAGCCATTTAAATTAATGCAAAAAACATGAATGTCGAGTTTAGATGGATTTCCTTGGATGATGGGGTTGTCAGGTTCAGATACACAGCAGATACTGTACTTTAGATGCTTTGCATTTTTAAAATGCCTCCTGTGGACAGGTGTTGCAAGTTAGCATTGTGCTACAAACACTAAACATCTGGTTCTTGTGCATAAATGTACAATTTTAGTGATTTCCTTAGCAATTAAACTAAACTAAAACATGTTGTTGTTGTCATGTATTGTACTGGTAAATAATCTATGAGGTGGCTGTAATGTAGAATTCACCCAAAAACAAACAAACCAACCAAAAACATATTTTTGCAAAATTAAGTCTATTCTAGTGTCATCTAACCTGGTCATTTTTCTTGTGTGTTTTGTTTATGTAGTGATGGGGCAAAGGATGGCAGCTCTGGTCAGTTGGTCACTCCATGCAACACTTTGGTACCTCATCTACTCCTGGTAAGATTTTCATAATTGTGTGGGTATTTATGGTCTTTAGATGATGATGCCATATGTTTTTTTGCCCTCTGTTGTCAAGTCAAGAATTCTCCTGATCAACACTTGTGCCAGCACAAGGTATATTACAGCCTCATGGCCTGGTTAATGTTTTTGGTTATACTTCACCTTTTCCTCTTGCTCCACTATCAGTCTCATTTTCCATTTCTACACAACAAATATCAAAACCTAATGAGCAGATTTCTGCCATCAAATACAGCATTAGCTTCCCTCAGTGCCACAGCACCCTCAGGCTAAGATATTAAAGCTGCATTAACTAATATTGGTTGGCACTTGGGGGCAACAAGCTGCAAACATATGAAATTGACAAATCATCCCATTACACAGCTGTTGTGGTGACTGTGTTAGCAATCAGTTGCTTATTTACACATGCAGCACACATAAAGTGTCATTAGCCCACAGTTACCAACTTTAGGTACTTGACTGGAGTGATGCCATGGGCTTCATCAGCTGTTTAGCCTGACCCGCACCTCTGTATGGAGGTCTGGGGTGATCCACGTCTGGAATATTTTTTTGGTTTTGTTAAAGTTTGTTTAGGAGCCACACCATTACATTATGCAACGTGACCTCTGACAGAGAGTGTTAGGCCAGATCAACATTATGGTGCAGCTGATTCAATGTGATTCAGTGAGAGTGCAGTAAGTGCAATTCACTTCTTTGTCATCAGGGTCAGAGAGTATCATACTCTGCTAAAAATCCATAAGTTCTGTGAGTTGTTGAGTTTACATACTGTCTACAATGAGGTCTTAATTTTTTTCCCCTCTTGTGAATTCCTATAATGTAACAGCTTGCATTATGTAGGCTGTTTAAGTTTGTTAGTGCTGTAGGTCCAGCTTGTGGTTTTGACAGATCTGTCAGCCAATGAAATACGAGTATTTCCACAAGTTTATCCGTAAACCCTCTCTGATTTATCTGGTTTCACCTCCATTCATTCACTGATAATACAAAACTGATATCATTTTTAGTGGCAATAACCCCTCAAAGCGGAGACTTATTCGGAGCTGAATACCAAGCAACCTTTCCAACCAATGTGTCACTGTCGCAGTGACTGGGCATGATATTTTTTCTGGCAGGCTTAGAGCGTAAGACTGAAAGTAAAAGTGTGTGCCAGAAGTGCGAGTATTGTCAACCCTGCATAATATTTATTCTGTTTTTAGCTCTATTTTGGTCTCTCCCCACTCACGAAGGAGATATTTGGCTGTTTAGTTGCTAAATACTTTGCTGTGTTCACTAATTGTATTACCTAGTCATTGTTTTCTATCATTACGTGGTGAGCAGACAGTGCACAGTGAGTTTATCAGTGCCTTACTTATTGAAAACAGCTGCTGTGATAAACCGTTTTGTTTCAATTTAAATAACTAATGCTCCCCATCAGCACAATTTGTAAATTCTTACCTCCACTGTAGATGTGGCTGTTTCTGTAATGCTTTTTACATTGGCTGCTTGTGTATGCATACCAATATTATTCTCAATTTGATAAAGGGCATGCATGTAAACAGCATATTCAGTTTATATTTCCCAAATGTGGCCTTTTCAGAATTTCGCATTTTCAAAAAAAGACCTGATATGTCGGTATAATTTAGGGTTCAGTAGCATTATTTGGGCATGTTAAGCGCAGTCAGAATTTGCATCTCAATTGGGATTTTTACCACAGTTTGTGACACATGGCCTTTTTCTTGTTTACGGATGGTTCTGTGCGTTGTCATGGATATGTTGTACACAGACCTGCATGTCAACAGTTTGCAAGGCTGTGGTAGTGATGCACGCCCAAAAGAAGAGCCCATATTCCTGGTCAGAAGAAGAAAGACATCTACCTTTAGACATTATAAGAAACTTGGATACCAACAGGTTTTTGGAAATATGCAAATATCATAAGATGGACTTAGAAGGTGGTCGAAGGAATGAAAGAGGGAAGCTGTGTTCACATGGTCAAACAAGTCCGCCACCAGAAGGAAACCTGGAAAAAATCTTATTTCGATGCAAAGAAGCAAAATGACAAGAAGCTCCAGCTGTTCCCCATATATTTTGTGGTTATAAATGACACATTAGGGCATAATCTGAGTTTTCAATTCTGAATGCCATGGGAGTATTAAAGGAATTTTCATTTTCTATAGTCATGTAATCATCTTTTTAAAGAATATTGGGTTTTTGGGTTGTTTTTTTTTTTTTTGTTAGTTTGTTTTTTTCAGAAAATGGGCAGAAATAATTTAATATTTTGTGCATGTAAACATATTCAAGGTCCCCTGTATAGTCAGCTAGCAAGATCTTGCAGTTTGATTCTTGTTTTTTTGTTTGTGTGCTGTCTGTCTTCGTGGGATTTATTACTAACAGTTCAGCTCTGTAACTACCTACACACAGTGAGCTGTTTGTGCTTTATTTTTGTTTGCCGTACTGACTCAAGAGAATTTTGCCCTGCAACCTTACAGATGTATCTGTCCCATTCTTGCTGTATTACTATTGTGCACCACAGGGATCTTTTTTTTCTTCTTCTTTTTCTCTAAAATTCAAGCTGTGCCCTCATCTCGTCCTCTTTTCAGCCATGACAAGAAATCATTTGGCAACCTGTGATTTCATAAGTTTTGTGATACAGAAACATTCATTCCAGGATTGTCTCGCTCTCCTGTGGAATAGGTACGGGACGAGCTGCTTCTGCCTTGGTTAGCAGTGCAAGACAACAAGAGCTCAGAAAAATACAAGAAGCAACATGGCATATGATTACATCTTTCAGCTGGCTGGCAATCAAACTTTGACAGCATCTGGACAAAATTTGGCAGTCAAACGATAACAGTGTCTGTGTTGAATATGTAGCTTGGCGCTGCAGAAAAGAAGCCCTGACAGTGCATTTGTGTGGGTTATAACACCTGTCTAGAGAAGAGTGGCAGATGTGAATTCAGCGTTTGTTTTCACTGTGAGACATTTAAAAACTTTCAAGCATAAAAGCAAGTAGATTAAAACGCAAACTGTTAGTAGCTTAAGATGGCCCGGAGAGTTAAAGGGGCTCTTCATGGTGGGGAAGCATGTTGGGATTCAAATAAAAGACCAATAAAACACTCAGCAGCGAGAGAAGGGGACAGTGGAGCAGAGAGAGTACATAATGAGCAACAGATGAAGCAATGAGGCTAACAACTGGCAAAACAGTAAAAAGAGATCAGTGGCACAAACACCAGCAGCAAAGGAGGGACTAACCAAGACAGCAACCACAAATACGAATAACCTGAGAGGCCACTCAAACCTGAGGGGACAACATGTTTGTTTATGACAGATGGAGAGCAGCAGGAGCAAACACAGCCAGAACATGGTGAAACAAACACAAAAGCAGCGAAGCATTAATCACTAATTACACCTGTTCAGCCCTTGCAACAGTTTTTAGTTTAATTGGGTTTTTCAGGGGTTTTCAGCTGCTGTTTTGATCATGTGAAATCTTTTTTCTCTCTTTTCCCTAACAGATTTGTGCAGTGCATCAGTGTCAGAGCTGTGCTTGTAATGTTAGGGTAGAACAGTCAGTCTTATTAATTTCCCCAGTGAGCCATATTTATTTGCTCCTATCTGTTCCTTCCTGTAACCAATATGAATCGCTCTAACATTGATAAAAATGATTCCTTTTTCTGCTTCCAACTGTTTTTCATTTCTTTCCCTCTCACAGTGTTGTGTCTGAGGACTATTGGGTAAAGAGGTGTGAATATTTTCTCTGATCAGCGCTCTGTTTGTCATCATACACTTGTCATGTTGCTGATGTTGGAATCCACCCTGTGTTAACCTCGACTTTGTTGCTGTGCCCGTCAAACTTTCCATTACAGCAAAAACAGTTAAAAAATATCAGTATTTTTGAGATGGTTTATGAAACTTTCAACAAGATAGGTAGGGAAGGAGCCGAGCATCTGCTCATCAGCAAAAACGGGGACAAGAGACTGTGACTGTGATTGACCGTCATGTTGATAGAATGCTGGAAAATATATATTACATCCATATTTAGTACAGTGTCACTATCTGCCAATGTTTCAATATTTCATTAGGACCACTGGCTGTATTGAAAATTATCATATCACTTAACATTACAAGCAAACTGTGACAGATCCATTTAGAGCAGAAGCCAGATCACTAACCCTTGATCAGAAAGCACATTTGCTCCCTCTGTATCGCTCTTGACTAGTAGAAAGCGCTTTTTATCACTACATGATTTATTGTTGACTTAATCATTATCGTTTGTCATAACACATAAATTGGTATTGTATTAGCTGGGCAAGTAATTTGGCAAGCTAGCCAACTGACGTATCCTCTCAGTATTTTGCCAGCGTTGGCAAGCAAGAAAGCTAACCACTTTGACTTCATCAGCTGCAAGCAAACCCATACAAATACTTTTTTTTTATGAATACAGAAAGGGTCAAATACAGACATCATCTGACTGTAGAAGTTCCCTCTTAGTGTAGATGAAGCACGACTGGCTGGAAAAGCTCATGTGAGAAGAGATAAGTAAACACGTAGGATCCATTTTTTGCTACCCTAATTGTGTTAGGAAGTAAAATAAATCAAAACTAACTACTAATTGTAAATTTGTCATTTTTTTACCATTCATTATGGCACTTATAATATTAATTGTACATCATACAGAGGACAAAATACAAATACAATATTGTACATATGACAATGATGATGCAATATGATAAAGGAAAATGTAATGTACAGGGATTCATTCTGAGCAGCCTGTTTGGATACTTGCAACATATGTGCACGATCAACATAAAGGTTACATTTTTGTTTTAATGTATTACTCCTTTACAAGACAAAAGCATTCAAAATAATAATAAGTAACAGATGAGTTTGGAAAATGTAATGCTATCTTGGATAAAGAGTTTGGCTGGAGTGGTTTAAGCGTGTTGCTTGACATGTCATGTTATTCACTTGCGTTTAGCCAAAGACTGTGATAAGGCCTTTTGTTGTACAGTTTTTTTTACAGTTTAAAAATGGAGATAAAAATGTGACTCATTTCGGAATTAAATGGCACGTTAAAGGGGGTCTATGCAGAATTCAGAGAGTATGAGTTGTGTGGACGCATGGGGGTGGCTGAGCCGGCAAGACGGTGGGTGCTTTGCTTCTGCAGTGACGCTGTTCCAATTTCAGCACTAACTGTCATATACATAGTGCAAAGCGGCGGTGATTACCTAGCCAGTGTGAAACTCAAATACACTAACATGCACACACACGTAGCATGACTTCAATCTTTGCTCAGGACGGCATTACTTTATATATCGGTTTGCTGCTATATTAATGCTCTGAATGTTGCATACAGAATCTTAAATAATTTATTTCAGTTTACATAATGCAAGCTCCTAAATAAGTCATTCACAAATGAAATCTTGTTTTTTTTTCTGTCAGGCAAAATACAAAAAAAATTTATTAAATATATATTTTTAATACATTTAGTTAAAATACTGCCCGTCTCCACCCAGTGGTTGCTATAGGCTACCGTAAGCTATTATTGGACACTGGCTGTTTCTACTGTTGCCCTTGGAACTCAAAATGGATAAAAGCTTGAGTACATGGTTACAAGATAATGAGATCAAAGACCCAACACAGTTTTCCCATGGCTTCCCACATCACCTTCCTCTCAAACCAATGAGCTTTTAATTGTTTTAATTGAGCTTCTCCAATGCTTCAGCCTCTCTGATAGTGAGATATCAACTGCAAGCTCTCCCCCTCTCTGAGGCCTCGCCTGGACGTGTTACATAACAAAAGCTGCCATCTTAGCCAAGCGGAGCAGATACCAACCCCCTGTTGTCTTTGCATTAATTAATTGTACTAAATGTCAGTGGCTGCTGGCAAGGGTGAAGGCGATTAAAGGCGGCCATCATTTAAGCAGGCCATGATTTTGATAAGGGCAATTAGCCCACAAGCTGCTGCAGAAAAAATCAATGTGCAAAAGAAGAGGCTGCCTCCCAGAAATTCCCAGGACTGAATCTGCCAGCGTTAGGAGGAGAGAACATCACAGCAAGGCTCATCAGGTGCACCCTGAGGCGTCATCGTCTCTCAGCAAGCTTTGAAAAGTAAGGCAGGAAAAGTGAATAAAAGCTTGTTATGCAAAAAGGGGAAATCAAGTTGTCATAAAACTGTTGATGGATTATTAAAGTCAGAGGCAAAAACAGGAACTTTGTTCACTTTGCGAGTTAAACTCAGATGAGAGAAGCTTGTATCTAACTTTTTTTATTTAATGAAAGCCCAGTTTTCATACAACTGCAATGAGAAGCACACTCTCACTTGTTCCAAATCATCTAGCACTTTACGGGGCCATTATTCAAACACGATAAAACCCTGCAAAGTTGAATGTCAGAGCATTATTGATTCATTTCTATCTTTAAATAATAACAGTCATTTCCAGAAAAGACTTGATGTGTCAATAAAAGGCTTTCCCGCTCCCGTACTTTGAATATTCATCTCCATTCCTCTGATTATGTGCCCGCTGGCAGGTTTGGTTCACATGCATATGAGTGATGCTGAGGGCAGAAAAAGCATCCAGTGGTAATGAAATACTCCACAGCTGACAAATGGCAGTCCTCACAGCTCAGACTTTATTAGGTTTAGCCCTCTTTAAATGTCTCGTTAGTGGCTTGGAGGAAACTTTACTTTCAGCTGTGAGGCTCACACAGCATAGACAATGTTGAGGAGCATTAACTTAAATCGTTTTCAAGGTGGTGACCAACCTTTCATTTCTCGTAGCCATTTTCTCCCAACAAGGGAAAACAGCTTTGTGCTGATATTGACGTATGGCTGAAAATTTACTGTGACATTCAGAGTCTCCTACACAGCGGCCGTAATATCGACGCACCACTCCTGACATGAGTATCTGTCAGCTATACCATGATGTACAGTGCTGAAATATGATGGGAAAGATTGCATTTGTCGGTTACTGTATGTCACAGGCCCTGAAGTCATGAAAAGTTCCTTAACACAGAAGTGACCAGAAAATATAGAAAAAGGTTCTCACAGCAGCGGTACAATCAATGCAAGACATTGTCTTTAGGGGATTTTGACATTTTGAACTTTTGTGGGTTATTTTTCTTCAGCAAACATTTGTCACATTGTGGGAAAAAGACTTTTTGTTGCCCTTTGGTTTCCCATTCAGTGCCGTTGTAAGCATTCCTCATTGAAACCACAGAGATAGCTCTCATAACTTCAACGATGAACTCTGTACACCTTCCGCTCTGTCTATGGTGAAGGGGGAATATCTTAATATGCTGTTTGTAAGCTCACTGCAGCTTTTCTACTGGCCAGATCTGACTCTTACTGGTTCGGTGGGTACACCAAAAACCACTCCTAAGCACAATTTAGAGAAGAGTTCAGGTTGTTTGACATTCTCTGTAGTGTCATCATGGTAAAAGCATCCAAGTGTACTGCATGCGCAAATTTGAGAAGTCACTTTCCTCACGACCCTCGGTGTGTGATATCGATGCCAAAGGAATCCTTGAGCGTCTTAATGAGACAGACCAGGCTTTCAACCAAAGAACTTTGCACTCGGAGTCCATTTTTTCATCTAAAAAAATTGTTGCATGTCTAAAACTAAACATAACCTCACATTTTGTCTATCATGTTTGCACAATAACTCCAAAACTTTTGTCTGTCATTTAAGTTTTTCAGAATAGGTTAGATTTTCTGCATTTTTTTTATACATCCATCAGTAAGATTTACACAGTTGTTTGAACAAGAAGTAGTGAAGAATATGTGACAGCGAGACACAATTGCAAAAAGACAGAGGAATGGGTCACACAAATATCCTTTAATATCTCAGATAGCCAATTTTAACTCTCAAACAGAGAGCAACAGTTTGGAGACAGAGAAGAGGGTGGCTCAGCCCCATCAGAGAGCTGCAGAGCCAAACACAAGACACGGGACAGTGGTGACAGCCAGATAGGTAACTCAACACAGAGGCAGAGGTAGCAAATGTGTCTTTTCATTTTGTCTTGTAGTCTGTTTTTTTGCAAAAAAATTTAACTCTTCAGACTCCATTTGCAAGGTTTCTCTGCATTTTCTTTTTTTTTTTTTTGAGTGGGTGACAGCTTAAAAAAAAAACGCATGCAGAAAAAACTGAGCAGAGGCCTCATCTCCAATGTAAATCCATATGTGGCAATACTGATGGAAAAAGAGCACCTGATGTATTACAAAGAGTGACAAATAGAAATGTTACGATATTAAATTTTAATAATCGTGACAAATTATCACAATAATCGATATATTGCGATAATGTTGAAATATGCTGGAAAATGTTCAAAAAGTACTGATACACACATTGAAACCACATTGAAAGGGGGAGGGAGGGGCTGCACATTCAGCGTTGCTGCATCTGTAGGTGATTGTTGCTGCTAACTTTGGTTGAGGCATTACAATCAGACAGTTAGTGTCCAAAATTAACTTTACTAAAATTATTAATTTGATTCACCAGCCAATTTGCTAGAAATAATCAACCAGCCAAGCACATTTTTAACCAGCCAAAATAATAAATTGCCTTTGTTTCACATACAGACATTTATTTCAGTAAAACTAATGGAGATAATAATGAATGCAAACTTAGAGGTACAAGGTAACTTGTAATTTTTCATTTCTGGGGCTTGGGGAGAATGTGGGGGCACTGCAGGAATGCAAATAATCACAGGGGATTCTTCAAAATCCACAAGTCCCTACCTCAAAGGAAACAGGGGAACCGACATAGAGGATCAGTGCAGGTGAAAACATGGCATTCTTTCACAAGGGGAATCCAGCAGGTAATGAAACAGGTTAACTCACCCAGAGACGTCGAGCCTGGATAATGCCAAACAGCCACAGAAGCAGGCAACCAGAAGCCATGAGGGACAAAGGCAAAACTCGTAGTCAGGGACAGAAGGCTGTGGCATTTACCGTGGATTTGACAAGTTAGTCAAAGGCAGGCAGGGACAGCAACAGGTGAAAGAAGGTGCTAGGAAGTGTTGCATGAAGGCAAAGATACAATCTGGCAGTGAATGGGTGGAGAGCAGAGGCTTATGTAGTGGTGAGACCAGGTGTGAGGGAGTGAGGCTGAGTGAGAGCTGCGTTCAGGAATGCAAACTTCAGCAAGGAGAGCACAGTTTTTGTCCAGTGTGAAACCAGGTTAGTGGTGTTTTAATGTAACGCTGGAAAATCACAGACAGTCATCGCCTACTCAGCTTATTTTAGCACAAACATGATTTATTTATCCAAATCTAACCAAGTACTTTGTTACCTAAATTTAACTGTAACTGTATGACAACATTAACCAGGTGTTACAATGTCTTTCAGCTGTGTGACCTGCCGAGGAGCGTGACAGTTTGTTGCTACGTGACGACCGAGGGTAAGAATGTGTGGCAGAGTCCTGCAAAGACAACAGAGAGGAATCCTTTCCAAAAATGTAAGTTTTGTTGTAGCTTATTCTTCACTATGATGATGTGTTTGATCTGTACACAATTTGAGGGAGATGCTGATGTCATGTCATTGTTCGGTTGATTATACGAGAATGCATATAGATTTATATATTAGAAGTCTTTGTATCTTTGTTAAATTATGAAAGGTTACAGTATAGTTTCACTAATTATTTTTGTTCCGACTTATAATTTACCATATTGGGGATACCACACATGTCGACTAGGCACGGCAAAATTAAAAGCACATTAGCTGTTATATGAGATGTTGGAGAAAGCAAACAAAAATGCTAATGTTGTATTGGATAAATTATAAAATGCTAATATTGCTGTCTTTACTTTGACACTTACACATGGAAGTTAATATACTTTTGCTTCTGTCTGGATATATATTTTTTGAAAAAAAGCTCACACCTGTTTAACAGATGTTTTTCTGATTAATTTATTTTATTTATTCATTTAAAAAAGGAGTTTATTTGTCTGTAATCTTCTAGGTAATTATCAAATTTACATGATAGATTTGTCCAAGATAATGAGACTGTGATTTTTTAATATTTTTTTCAGTATTGGCTAGCTTGGAAATACACAAAGTACATAAAGCAGCTATCATTCTAACGTTTAATACATTCTTAATCAGCAAAAGAAAACTCTATACTCAGTTTTGAACAAAAAACAAACAACCCTCCTGTAATGTACAATCATCCTTTAGCTTGTTCACGATAAGCACGTTCCTGCTGCTCTTTACTGTTCCACTTTCTCGATGCTTTATTTTATCCACCTCCACCTGTGTGGTTCCGCCTTCATGTGCTATACAAAGATAACATCCTTCCGACCAAAGTCTAATGGATATGCACCAACAAGCCATAAAAGCAAATATGGAGTGTCCAAACCAAACCCATCGCCATGTCATAACCGTCAGCACACAAACACTGTCCTCGGTTAATTTCCACTGTCGTCGTTTGATGTTTAAAACAACAGATGACAGAGAAGATGACTCATAAAAAAAGGAGTACAGAGAGGTTTTTTTTACAGCCTGACTCTCATACTTGCATGTCCAGCTTGTGATGTTTGATCTGTTTCAGAGGGACTTCATGAGTGTGACGACTGACACATGATTTGTATGAACCTGAAATTGTTTTCAGTGTGTGGTGGAAGTGTGGATATATAAATGTATCTAATATGAACTGAGGAGGATGCCATTCATGTTTGCACCTTGTGCTGTCATGACCATGAGCCTCTCCTCTGTGAGTAAATACATGTTTTCTCCTGTGGGGTGATACGATTTCTAGCTGTGGTTAGGTAGAAAGAAAATAGTTCTTGCTTAAAAGCTCCCACAACAAAATCTAACTGGAGTAATTAAGTCATGAGTTCGGGAACGAGACATTGCTGTTGAGTTTTTCAATTGTATTTTTTGGCGGCTTTGGGCACCACAAGCCCAGTGCTATCTAGTTCCACTATATTTGAGAAAAGGCAGTTATCTCTTTATCTGATGTCTCAAACACTTGGGAACTCACACCAAAACAATCTGGACTTAGAAATAGCACCACAGGTAAAAGGAATTGTATGTATTTTTGGTTTTTATGCAAAGTGTCCCTTTAAACAAGCCTCATTCACACCATAAATCCAGGTGATCAACCTGGTGACCTAAAACAAGCTTTCAACTGCTTCCCGAATATCTGTGTGAAACAGTGAAATTAAATTCTTGATGTTTCATTTCAAGGGGCTGACACTAAACCCTAACCTTCTCTGTTGCCTTTTCAACTCCATTAAACGTCACTAAACAGCATTACAGCTTCACTGGACATGTCTCAGTGCGATGACTTATGCGTGATGTCATCGGTTTAGTCATCCGCAAGAATAAAGATGGATATAAATTCATGATGCACCACCAATCTGTTTTTAATGATGTTAAAATGTTTTCGGAAGCATTTTACCATTCAGACTGCACACTGCAGGATGTAGAGGGAGTGAATCACTGATGTTCCCAATAAGTGCAGCTGCCCAGTAAACAACACTGTGAGAGACTGGCTTTACTAGGCCAGTCTCAGGTATGAATGCATATCCCCCGGGGCCCGCTGCTCTGCATTTAACCAGGTGTTCTTTGCCAATGTTCCTGTTGAAACAAAGGCTGAAAAGTACTACGATGAAATACCTACACAATCAGTGTGGTAATTAATTGTGTTAATCTCCTCTTCCAGACTTTGTCTTATTGTCTGAAAACAACAGCGCTGTCTGACAATGTGTTGTAGAGTCACAGCAGGGAAATGCTTTGACAACAGACACTGAATAAACAGCATTGTTTAGCTGTCCGCTTCAAGCTAAAGAGCATATATAGGAAAGAATGCTAAATGTGTTACATTACATGTAAAGCTTGTGCATTCTTCGTACCTCTTTACAAATATTTCTTTGCTCAATTCAGCAAAAGTTTAACAGATAAAGAGCTGCTTTCTGTGTTCGGCAGTTCAGAGTAAAGAACGTACTGTTATATCTCCAGAATTACAGTGTGTGTGAAAAATAATTCTCCTTTTCTCTGCTGCTCTGCACTTCGGTGTTAAAGCATCTAATCCCTTTAAAAAAAACAAAAAACACAACAATCTGTTTAAAGCTTAAGGAGGATCGGTTCTTTCTCAGTCTCTGTGCATCATGACAGCTTTTTCATTTAGGATTAAAGCCTAGGAGTGATTCATGTGGCTGTTACCCTTTTTTTTTTAACATAACAAGGTGTGTTATTAGTATCGCCTCTTTGCACTTTTTGGGAGATTGAGAAGAATGGGGGGTGTACTGCTAGAAGCAAGCAGTAACCAGAAAAATCTGGTCATGAATCAGGGATGAAAGAAACACAATGCATCAAGTGGCAAGCGGATATTGCAGAGGCCAAAGCATCATATGATGAAACCATTTCTACAAATTAGATATTTACTCATCTTTGGAAGAAAAACAGAAGGAAGCAGGGAGGTAGGAACTGATGTAATGTGGATTCACAGCACCGAGCAGTCAGTGTTTAACGATAATGTCTAAATCTAAGAACAGACTCCAGGGTCTGGGTCGCACGAAACAGCCATGTGTTTGTGGCTTAAAAAATACCGTAATCACAACCAGCAAATCACTACCATTAATTCAAATAAAGGCTTCATTTTCTCAGTGTTTGGGGTGCTAAACCAAAGCACAAGGTTTAAGCATTTAGCAGCCATATTTTTATAGAGTAGAGGAAAGTTTTGTCTCAGATTTTATTATGAATTTTACTATCATTGTCAATTCAGGGTGGGTGGATCAGAGAATCATAAGATTTAAACACAGGACATTGCTGTTTAGTTCCCATTTTTTAACTGACAGTAACATTCTTTGTAAGCATGACTGTATCCAATCCTTATGCACTTGTTAATTACTGTAACCCCAACCCCTATTTTTATCCAAAGCATGAACTACCGCATTGTCACATTTGCCTGAATCCGCCCACTTCACAGAGTTTGACTGATTCATCTGGCATTGTGACATGAAACAGTAATTTCTCAGTTAAAATACAATGAAAAAAAGCAGGTCTTTGTTAGCCAATTAGCGCCACTGGCGGGATAAACACCGTCATCAAGCCTCATCAAATATTGCACAGGAATCAACGAGGAGTCAGAGCAACAATGGCGAGATCCTCTGCCACAGGCTGCTATCAGGGCTCTTTTAAATCATCATGTCTTGTCAATATTGCCCAACATGGTTTGTTTTACTTCACTCCAGTGTACTCGAACCCCCACCCGACCTTCCCAGGGACATCAACTAGAGTGGGCACAATGTCAGACTGAAGATGGAAACAGAATTAGACGAGTTGACGATTTTGTCTGATGTCAAACAACTGTCACATCACTAAACATATTTATTTTTAATTTTTTTTTTCAATATTTTTTTAAGGCACAGACTAACCATGTCACCCTGCTGATAGGGGCATCAGATAACAAAATGCTTTCATCTGTCCTTCTAGAGGACATTTACGAACAATGTATTGTGAGGTTTAATTTGGAGGACTTCTTGTAAGAGACAGTCAGTTCATCACTCATATCAGAGTCTCCTGTTAGGATCCAGAGTTGCTTTACACTTGCGTCTCAAAACTTTGCAACCAGTTTGTGGCTTCATGAAAGTCTAGTGAACAACCAACTGTACACAAACAGAGAGCACATCACCACTACCTATAAAAACTGTTCAAAATAGAGTATGACACCTGGATCAAATAATGGAAGAGCAGGTGATGATTCAAGGAAAACTGAAGTCTTTTGAAGTATGTTGGTTGTCAGCTGTTTTAGGTTCATGTGACAACAGTCTGTGTAAACCTCTTGGTGTCGCCTGATTGGAGCATCTGAAAGTGGAACAAAGCTCAATTACACAAATTTGCTATCTAGATCACTATCTAGCATCAACATTTTATACTTTTTAGTTTGATTAGTGTCTTGCCTATTTCTCTGACTGCTGTCTCTTGTCTCATCTCATGTGTGAGTGAATCCCACTCATTAATTTGAATCGCAGTGCTTACTGGGATGTACAGATTTGATTGGCTGGGCAACATCACATGAGATGGTTTTCAATGCTGGAAAGCCAGATATTTCAGGATTTGGTAGAGACCAGCAGAAGGTAGAAGGTAGATTTATTTGTCATTTTTCTTAAACATGGTTTAAGAAAATATGAAATAAAAGTTGACCCTAAATCCTGCTACATCTTTTTGGCATCGAAGGGGGAGTTGAGGAGTCTCACAGCCTGGGGAAAGAAGCTGCTCTGTAGTCTGGTGGTTCTGCAGCAGATACTTCTGTATTTTTTCCCAGATGGCAGCAGGGTGAACAGACTATGGCTGCTGTCTTTCAGTGTCCTTTGTGCTCTGTGCAGACGCCTCACTTCACCGAGGTCACTGATGCTCTGTAGATGGGAGCCAGTGATGTTCTGGGCAGTTTTAATCACCTGCTGTAGAGCCTTCCTGTCCTGGGCCGTGCATGAACTATGCCAGTTCGTGTTGCTTCCAGTCATTATGCTTTCTGTTGCTCCTCTGTAGAAGTTAACCAGGATCTTCCTCTTATTGCAGTCTTGTGACCTGTCTGCTTTGAGCAAGGTCCGCCCATCTAGTGCAACGGCTTGATCTCAGGGGTTAACCGTGTCTCTGTGAAAATGTGCACAGAGCAGTCTCTGATCTCCCATTGCTGAGTGAGCCTCAATCACATCTCATCCATTTTATTCTCCTGCGGCCGGACATTAACCAGAAAGAAGTCTTGGTTGAGGAACAGCTCTCGGTCCAAGGTGGGTCAGCCTACCCCTGATGCCGGCTCTCCTCCTTCTTGTCGTCCGGCACTGTCAGTTTCTTTTCTCCCCTCTGGTCTGACTGGCAGCTCATCATATGCCGTTTCTCCCAGATCCTCTCATGGTCTGCTGTATTCAGTCCAATACCCACTCAACTTTTCCCGATGTTGATGAGTGCTTCTCTATCATAGGAAAGTCATGCTTTAGCACAAGGGGCCATGGAGTTGAAAAAATAGGAAAATGTAGCAAAAGTAGCAAGAATTTGAAGAGCTACTGGCTGTTGCATCTGCATGCGCCGCTTTTTTCATTACAAAGACTAAAAAAAGTGTGAATATTGGACTTTCATCATTCATCATATGGGTACAAACACAAATAAATGATAATATTGCTCTGTACCTGCTGAATGTGTAAATAAGTGACTTTACGCTAGCACTTTCGCCATTTCGTCTTAAATCTGATAATATGAGGATGTTATGTTCACAACCTGTTATCACTGCCTCCAAGTGATAAAAACTGCATCCTAAAAACTGTTAAGTGGAGTAAAAAATCCAATATTCCCCTCTGAAACATAGTGAAGGACAAGTATAAAGTTGTACAAAATAGAAATACAAATACTCCAAAAGTTGCTCTTCAGTGCTTGAGTTAATAAAGCAGATGTTGCCATTCAGCTTACTGCCAAAGGCAGCACAGCACGTCTCTCACTTTTTTTTAAGACAGCCAAGTGGAAAGTTTATAAAAGTTTCCTTTTAGCAGAAACCCTCTGAGCAGTGGCTGCAGTTTATTTATTTCTATTCAAATCCTTCCTCTGCTTTTTGTGATTCTTAAAATGAAAGTTCACCCTGCAGAGTGAAAGTGCATATTGCATGAATATTCACTTCACTACTTCAGTGATTTCTCTAACAAGCTATACAGAGTTATGGAAGTAGAACAGTGCTAATAAAATTAGGCAAAAGCACACTGTAGAATGAAGAAAATCAGTGCATTAAAAAAATAAGCTGATTTAAAAGCAGGATTATACTGACAGACACAGGCAGTAAAAAAAAAACACAAATGGTGAGTGAAATAAAACATCTGTAAAAGGATTCCTTCCTTTTTTTAATATCTATGAATCCAGATAATTTAGTCGATTCAGCTGCCTTGATTTTTTTTTTTTAACCCTAGTGGCATAAAAGTATTTGTTAAACAGAGATTGCACTACTTGGCAGCTACGAAGTCCCTTCTTTGTGCAATCTTTGCATTTCTACACAGAAGCAAAAAACAGCGGCTTCAGTGTGTGATTTTCCATAGCATGCTGGCATCGTGGAAGCTAGAGAGCCATAATCAGTATGATGTTTAACAGAACAGTGTCAGCCTCTAGTGTGGCATACGTGTCAGCAGCTCCTTCTTGACTATAACAATGGCATAACATGGCATTAATAAAGCAATATTACACAAGATAGTGTGCTTTAATATCATTAGTGGTATGACAGTGATGCGGTGAGGACCAAGGTCTTTGTGCTGAGGTCCATAAGCATTACTAAAGTGCCACCATTAATGTTAAAGGACACTCTCTCGTGTAATATGAAGACTATACAACTATAACTAACAAAATGAATATATATATAATCAAAAGTATTCATGTAAAGGTACAATTAGCTCTCAAAATAAAAAGCTTTTTGCAACGTCTCTCATTTCCATGGAAATAAACAGAGTCTGTCTAATAAATGGAAAACAATCTGTCACATCTGTAGAATCCTGTATGACACTGAGTTTATTGTCAACAGACATGTTTTGTAGTCCCTGTTGAGTCAGCTTGCCAACTTGTGTTTATACTTTTTGTAGATCCTGGGGTATCTCAAAGCAAATAAATACACCAGATATAAACAAAAAAAAAAAAAAAGGCTTAGCTTGCTTGGTCATGTTACGATTAAAAATTTAAAAAAAAAAATTTTTTTTACATATAAAGATTTGGCTACTACATCTGCAACCTTTACCTGTATTTTTAAGGCCATGTCACCGGCATCGCTGAAGGAGAATGCCAGATGATGACAAACATGTCCAAGCTTGGTACAGTACAAGAGTCAAAATTAATAATTAAAAAAAAAGATAAAAATAATTTGCAAGGAGCTCCTGAATCTCATTGTTTTCAGTACAGGCAGAACAACTCTGTCCCCCCATTCCCCGATCATACCTTTTAGGATGAACAGCGAGGTGGCGTAACAGCGCGATATTCCCTCTTTAAACAGAAAGAGTAAAAAGGGCTAAAGACAGAAGAGAAGAATGGACCAGTGAAAACCACACACACACACACACACACACACACACACAGTCTTTTACTTCTATGTTATTGAGGACCCTCTTTGACATAAAACATTTGCTGGCTCCTTCCCCTGAAATCAACCATCATAACTCAATGCCTAACCCCAACACCAATCCTAATTGTAACCTGAACCTTAAAACCAAGTCTTAAGGATGTATTTCAAAGATGCCCTCTCATAATACGAGGCCGTCTCTGCAATAGAAATTCACAAATATTTTTTAGATTGGTGTTACATGACCAGAGAAAACAGTGAAAAAGGTATCTTTTGCTCAAGAGATAGAAAACCTACAGCTACTAAAATGCCACGCTCTCACCGTGGGTGACATTATATGGAATGGCTAATGAGAAAATGTCTTGTATTACAGTTAAACAATATGATAAATACATTTTTCCGAAATCATTTCAAAGATTTAAAATAATATTGGTTTATATTTAATAGGCACTGCTTAGTTTTACCATTTGATCTCCGTTTTTACAGCCTCAGATGTGTGGTGCCCACTTCCTGTTTACTAACTCGTGCCATTACGGTAAAATGGGGCATTAAAATATGTCTCTGAAAAAATTTTAGGCAAGGAATAGGCTGTGCAGTAACGTAACCTTGATTTATATTCAATCAGCACTGCCTAGTTTAACAGTTTGATATGATTTCAGACCAAGTTTAAGAGAAGGAAAGAAAGAAGGGCGGGTGGGTCTCTTGATCCAGCTCTATACTCTTTGAGACGGCAGCGATTGGCAGACAATATGAAAATGAAGAGGTACAGCCTGTAGTTTAAGGAACAGCCTCAAGTGCTGGCAAAACTCTTCCAAATGATGTAAATGACGTCATTTAGAGGGGTTTTACTGGTCAAAGATCAGAGAAGCCTCCCTTTAACCCTCAAACAAGCCTTTAAAGAAGTGAGGATGGGCTAAAACATCCTCATTTTCCCAAAATACCCTCACTCTGTGTGAAAATGGTGTCTCAGTCCTCCTCAGTATGCAGCAAGTACAAGTACATGCATACAACAAACACACAAGCTTACTGTTACTGTCAGTGATTGGGCTCAGCTCCTGTCTGTCATTCACAATGTAGCAATTACCTTTGTTTTATGATGGACAGAACTTCCTCTGAGTAAACACTGTAATCTCGCTCCAATCAAATATCCCTGCGGGCCTCGTCGAGGGACAATACCTCCACACATGATTCCTAAAACTGCCATGTTCACCCATGCTTGTTAGCTTTTTGTTTACAACTAATAGCCACAGTTTTTCTGGTCACGTCTCCTCCAAACAACAAGAAAATGATTATTTTCCTGCCTGTTCCTTCTCTTTTGGGCTGCTGTGTTTTTTAACCCCCTAATGCCTGGGTCCAAATAGCTTTGATTATTTTACCACCACAGTAGATTTAGCTCAGTGTAGCACTGCAATATTAAGTGAGCTGTTTGTGAATGTTCCTGTTTGTATTGTATCTCTCCAGCGTCGCATTGGAATGATAAGTTTATCATCCCCCTGCAAAACAACAGTGTAATGGGAGTATGGATGCAGCACCTTTGGTAGGTCACTCAAATTACGCACAAGGTCCCTGCAATTGAAACCCCCTCTGGTAATACTATAATTCCAGTCCACCATAACAAAGCAGCAATTACGAGCCTGCTGATATACATACAGTGTGACTGTGTGGTGGGGAGGGACTTCGAAAGTCACAGGCAGTTTGTCTCTTATCTCCCGGCAGCAGTCACATCCCTCTGCCTTGTGTCTGGCTTGTTGTTTTAATATTTCTGCAACAAGTTCCCACTTAGTCAAATGGTCGCTGGGGAGGACGGGTCACCAGATGTGAGAGGAGGAGGAGGAGAGAGGATGAAGAGAATGTAAAATGACAAGGGAGGAAGGGAAAGGAAAGGGGGAGGAAATACAAGTAATGATAGAAAAGAACTAAAAAGCGAAGGAGCTGAAATGAGGAAAGGGAGGGACACTCTAAGGATAGGACAGGAAAAAAGAAGAAAGGAAATGGAAGAGAAGTAGAGAGGAGGAAGAGAGACAAGTTTAAGATAAGACAAGAAGAGAGAGGAAAGGAAAAGAAATCGATGGATTAAAAAAAAGAGAGAGAAGGCAGAGAGGACTAAAAGGAAACAGCGGGCAGGTGAGGTAAAGAAACTAGGAACCGCAAGAAAAAAAACAGCAAGATTTTTAAAAAATGTAACCTTTATTTATACAGGTTGTCCCATTGAGACCCGGGGTCCCATTCAAATTAAATGGAAAAAAGTAAGAGAGGAAGAAAAGAGAGTAGAGGGGGGAAATAGGAAATGAGAAGGAAAGGAAACAAGAAGAGAGTAAAGAAAAAGAAGATGGTGGATAGGGGATAAGAGGACAAGTGAGGAGATGGCAAAATGGAAGGAAAGGAAATGGAAGGTAGGAGAGGAAAGGGGGTAAAGAAACAACAAAAGAAAATGGGAGAATTGTAGAAGAGGAAAGATGGATGGAGGAGATGAACAGTAGAGATAAAGGGCAGGATGGGAGGAGAGAAGATGAAGACAGGAATGACAGGAGAGGAAGGGAAAGGAGAGAGGAGTAAATGAGAGAAACGAGCTAGAAAGTGAAGGAGATGAGGAAAGGAAACTGCAAGTATAGGAAAGGAAAAGAGGAGAAAGGAAATGAAAAGAAAGGAGAGAAGAGGAGAGAAGAAAGGAAAAAAGAGAGAAGGAAGGGAAACAATTTAAAGGCAGGGTTGCACAGACAAGGATTCATTTAATCTAAAATTCGCTCTAATCAGAGTTTAGGGTTTAAAATGAGTAAATCCAGATTTAAAAATGAAGCAGAGCTCTGTTGTATCATTAACTCACTGAGTGCCAGACCTATTATATAATGGAAAGTGGCTTGTGCCAGATTTTCTGGCCATTTGGAGTCATCTTTCAAGACCCACAGAATATTTTGTACAAAGACTCTGAAAACACAGAATAGCTCTCTTTTTTGTCATGGAAATAAACGTTTGTTTGCAGCTTGTTCTATTCTTGATTTATCTGATGTTGAATAGAGGCTAGTTTCATCAAAAAAGACCACTTTTTTTCTAGAAAGCTTAGAAAAATGCATTTTTGTGAAAGGGAGTCTGTCAAGCAAAACAGTGATTTGAATGTTATAATTTTGCCTTCAGTGACATATAAGACATCTGAAAATGTATAATGTATTATTTTTTGGGGGGCATTTCATGCCGATATTGAATTGATGTAGCTTCGTTGCTGTAGTTTCGAATCACCTCCATACAGATCACTCTGCTCGCTGATCTTTTGTACTACAACTACGAATCCCAGCAGCCCCAAAATTACAAACAAGGAGCGTGAGAGCACCCCCTTGTGCCAGCCACCAAAAACACACTTTAACAATATATATATATATGTTGACGTCAATGGCTTTTGAATGACGTATATACGCATCAACGGCACTCAATGAGTTAAAAATTTATCTTGGTTAAGTAAAGTCAAGTTTATTTATTTTAACAGAATTTAAACTGAGTTTATCCATAGGACAATCATTTTGAAATTAAAATAATAAATTAATAAATGAATAAATACATGCAAAAACAACATGCTGTCAGCATCTAGTAAGTCTAAATACAGCTGGGACACTAACTGTTTAAACGGATGCTTTTCCAAAATAATAAACCTTACATCGTTGCTAGCAATTGTCGAGACACTTACTGCTGACAGTCTGGCAGACAGTCAAGTTGTGTAGGCCAAACAGGTCCCTGTCCACCCTTTGGAAACAACTGGTAGCATAAAATCTCAGGCCTACAGCGAGTTGGAGTGTGGGTGGTACAGCTGCGTTTCTGTCACCCATGTCTGATCGTTGGCTCAATCTTCCTGTTAAGCTCCAAAACGGTTTCCTTGGTGAACTGATATCTTGACGAAAATGTATCATCATCATAAAAGTCAAGTGAGTTGACTCTGTCTCTAAACTTTCTTCGAAGAACTTGATTATTTTGCTCAAACATCTCAAAAAGGCAGCTGTTGTAAAAGTTAAACCTGCTCAACTGTGGGTTTAAAATGAATCCTGCATCACACTTAAAACTGGAGTTAAAAGTGTTGGTGCAACAGAATTAAACTTAATAAGAGCTTTAGAGTAAAAACGAAACTGCGACTTAAAAAGAGGCTTAAATTTGATCTTTCTTAATTTTGATATAGTTTTACATTTTGGTGCAACAGAATTGAAATTTAAACCATGATTTAAAGAGGTTTTAAAGTTAATCCTTGTTGGTGCAATCCAGCCAAAGACAAGAAAGGAAAACAGCAGAGAGGAAACAAAAATGAGGACAGAGAAAAGGGACAAGAGAGGAGAAAAGGAGGTAAGGAAGGCAACCAGTGGGGAGAAGAGGAGGTGAAGAAACAAGAAAAGGGAAGAAAATGAAAGGGGAATTTACAAGATGGAAAGAAAGAGAGGAGCAGTGGAGGACAGGGTGGATGGGAAAGGAAAAGGGGAGGAAATGAAAGGAAAGGGTAGGAATGAGAGACAAGGAGAAATGAGCTAGAAAGTGAAGGAGACGAGATGAGGAAAGGAAAAGAGAGAGCAAGGACAGGACAGAGCAGAGGACACAAAAGAGGAGGAAGGCAGGAAACAAGTTTTAGGACAAGAAAAGTTAGGAGAAGGAAGAAAGGAAAGAGAAAACAACAGGCAGGAGAGGAGAGGATGTGAAGAAACAAGGAAAGGAAAGAAAAGAGGAGAGTTACAGAAGAAGGAGAGAGGGGAGGAGAGAATGGTGGAGAGGACAGGGGAGGATGGGAGGAGGTTGGGAGGAGGAGCGGGGGTGGGCAGATCCAGAATAAGCTTCGCTGTTTATCGTTTAATTCCCCCAGGATGGTTGAAATCCTGTGAGAACTGACTACTGTGGAGCCCTGGACAGACTCCATGTGGAGAGGGCAGGAGGCAACACACACACACACACACACACACACACACACACACACACACACACACACACACACACACACACACACACACACACACTCTGAAAGAGCCAGCCACACCATCATAACTCAGCGGGGCACTAAGTGTTGAGGATTATTACACAGCGACTTGCCACCTGCTCAGTCAAAATCCATTCTGACAGCAGAGATATTGATAGAAATATGCTCGGCGACACTTTTATCAAGGCATTAAGTCATAAGAAATAGATTTTTCAAGCTGTCAGGACATCACTGATGAATAACGATGACTGATGACCAGAGTATAAACATCCGCTCGCGGGGCTTGATCGACTTCTCAAGGAGAACGTGGCAAGACTGTGGCATGTTTTGTGAAATGGGAACAAAGGTTGCAAACTTTATTCCCATGCGTATTTTAATACGAGGGCACGAGCGTCACATCGCGTAATTCTCGCCAAGTGCCCAACCGACTGCTGAGAGCTCTTCTTTGATATGTTTCTATTTGTTCTTCATGTTATGGGAGATTGATGTCTGTATTTCCATCAGATAACTCCCCTTTGGCCTGAGCAATTCCCCCAGAAACAAACAAGAACCCGGAAAACGTGACGAGGAGAGAGTGAGAGACCTCGCCAGATGTCGTCCCCCCCCCCCCCAAGCTCAGCTTCTTTTTTTCCTTCGCCTCCTCCTCCCCAATGCTGACTAGCTTTTCATGCACAATGGCAACACAAATGATCATGCCATCAGTATTCACAGCCAGGCCCTCTCCCCGCTGCTGCCGTCTACCTCTCTGCTGCCCATGTGTTTCTTTCTGTCTCGTTTTTCACATTTTGCACCTATTTTTCAGCCCACCTGCAAACTCCCCCGCCGGAAGGCTGGATAAATGAAAGAATGAAAAGGGTGACATCAATTAAAGCAGAAATTTGGACATGAAATGTGCGCGTATGGTATTTTGGAGTTTCCTCAAAATATATATCCACATGGGAGGCGAAGGGAAGAGGCAGATGGAGAAGAGGTTAAAGGGGAAATACAGAGCAGATCTGGAAAGCACAATCTTTTCTTTCTCTCACTACCAAGATCAAAACGTGTGGTAGTCTAACTCCTACACAAGTTAACACACACACACACACACACACACACACACACACAGAAATCACGCACGGATGGATGGACACACACACCAAGACACTGTGCTGTATTGATTAACATTGCCCTGTGAAACTGAGAGCAAATGATGTGGCTCCCTGCAGACTTGCTCAGAGAGCCATTTTAAGGCTGACCTTTGTTGGGAAAGGGATGCTCTGAATTCATTGGCATAGTTTAAAAGTGTTTCTGTTGAACACAACCTGAGCAGAGGCTTCATAGAAGAAAATCTCTCAGATGTGTCTGTGTGAACGCTTTTGTGTGAGACTAAAAGACGTTGTGTAATCGTAAGCCCCCAGCACGACTTAGAGTGGATACTGGGTTTTTGGAACAATGCCTTATGTTCTCTTTCACAAATAATAGACCATTATTTACACAGTATAATGCCGTCTAATGTGCTGCAACAAGCCTCTGTTATCGCTTCATTTGAAGGAACAACGGCGACATGGTGGCAAAGTCCAGCCGTAGCCGCCACTTTTCCCTTGATCCAACAAAAGGAATATTTGTCTCCCACCTGATTTCTCTTGAGCAATTATGTTTCATGTTTCACAGATCAAATATTTACAAATGCACACTCTCAGGGGAGCATTACTCTCAATTTGTGGGTAAGCGCTCTCTGGGAGAGGCCATGCGGCGGGACAGAATGAAACAGTGTTTGTGTTTCTGCAAAACACAACATGGGGCACAGTGATTTTTGGGTTGAGGGAAATAAATTGAGGTAGTCAGTCAAAGTGTGAAAACGCAGATGTGCAGACGCTCTATTTTGACACATAATAATATGCAGCTGTTTTTGTAATGACTTTTTTTTTTTTTTTTACAATTGTGCACAATGTCCTACGGTTTCCAAACCCATATTCTCTGAGTCGCGACACTGTTTAATGTACACATGATGATTTGCAGGGAACGTTCCAGAGAGAATACCGGTGGTTTTCGCTCCATTTGTGTGTGCCAGCCACATAACCCAATTCACCCATAAATATGGGCTATCATGTCCATTTTCCATGCCTGGGCCTCAGACTAATTTGCCACTGGCATTGATATGAAAGATGAGCCTTTTGTCTCAGGGAAATAGGATTATTGTCATTGATGGGAAGAGGCAGAATCACATCAGCTTTGACAAAAAGGGAACTGCTACATGAGAAGATGGCAGTCAGAACGCAGTTTGGCTATAGGATGTAATATATACAGGAATTAGCAGAGCGGAGCTCGTAGAGGTTTCACGTCTTGTCATGCAAATGGAGAGGAAGGCTTTAGCATATAGATGAGATGGACTTTGTGTTCTCGCCAAAGTGGCTCGTGTACTCACTTAACTCTCTGAATTTCTCTCTCTGTTTCTTTTACCCACTCTTTCTCAGACACACAGCACACACCTGCCGCCTGTGAACCATTTGGCTCTCGTCTCAATTAGCTGTTTGTTTTCACAATATCAAATCATCCTGGGAGTTTACCTGCCAGTCTCTCTCCCAGCCTCTGTCTTTCTTCTTTCGTTTCCACTGTCTCCTTTGTCTCATTATTACATTTCCACTCAGATTCTCATCCATTCATCTCCCATGAAACAAATGGATCCATGTCATGATAACACCCACATATTAGATCATATTCTACACAGTTTGGATTCATACTCACTGGCACACCATGTGCAAGTTTCCATGGCCCTGATAATTACCTTTAATGCATTTCTTTGCTTTGATTTGCAGGCTTCCAGTCCCACTTAGTTCATCTGAAAGGTTTAAACTGCACATAAAATACCATTATTTTGAATTATTCATATCCAGCAAGCGCTGAGGTGCAACTATTATTTCCACAAGTGTATATCTAATGTACATACTGCATACTAGTGGTCTGCTGTCTTTCAGGGGAGTGTCACTCAAATAAACATCAGATGCAGCTGCAGATCAAAAAACGGAGGCTGCATTTTGTTAGATGATATTAAAAACAAGAACAGTAGGAGGGGGTAGAGACCCCCTCCAATGAAAGTTAAGTTTTTAACTTTGTTCACATGTCATAAGTGAAATAAGTAGCTAACGCCATGGCTGAGCATTTCTACCTTGGAGCTGCAGTGTACCAATGACAGTCTCAAAAACGCAGATTCAGACAGCCAAAGGAACCAATCTAGTCAAATTTCGGGGTTAGGCTTTCCATATCATAAGCATAATGCTAAGGTAAAACAAGGATTTTTTTTTGGAAGCTAAGTTTCACATTCACCTCATCCTGTAAGATCTGGCTATCGGCAACATGGTTTATCTAACCTTATTGGCTGTTTAATAATGTAGTAAACCTGTGGAGAGCATTGAGCAGAGTCGAAGGTAAGCTGGTACAAGCTGTAGGCAAGCGTCTGGTGGAGATAGAGGGAAACTTTGCATATTCATAAATTCACGCATACTAATTGAGGCAAAGGCGTTAAGCGCTAAGCCACTTTAAGGAATGGAGGATTTTTTTTTCATGGAAAACAAAAATTTCTAAATACCTAATTATGATAAACAGAGATAATATTTTAGGGGTTTACCTGAACACAGACACCCATATAAATGTTGACATTTGATTAAATGGGAATTATTGTTGGTTATCAGTCTCATAGATATGGGTTAGAAGGGCCTTGCTACATCGACTAGTAGGTTGAGAACGCCGTTATCAGTGCCCCTTGGAATGGTAGCAGTTATGTTGGGTTCACTTTCATAAGGTTTATGCGCCAGTAATACGTTGTCAGGCTTAGACAAATAGTAAACATGGACATGTAATGGGCTGATAACGGCCCTCTGAGCCTACTGATTGGTATAGCAGGACCCTTCTGACCCATATCTATAACAATGATAACAATAATAACGCCTTATTAATCATGTGATAACATTCAGATATGTTTTTTGTGCTGTTCTCACTGGTGTGAGTGAGTGGGGCTCAGTGGGAATAGTGTGATGTCACTACACTACATACATGCACCAATCAGAGTTAAGCAGCATTTAAATCAGAATCTGATGACAGTTGTGTTTCCAGGCCACTGAAAATCTTATTACACTGCACATACACACAGCTATGATGCGATTGTTTTTTAAAGAATAATTTGTTAACAAATAATACTTCTCTCTTAGTTTATCTTTAATTGCTTATTTAGCCATGAATGTTGATTGTTGTAGAGCATACTTAAAGAGCGACTTAACACGCTGTTTTATCTTAAGCACATCCCCTTCACATTATGTGGCAACATCAGAATGATGAGAACTACTCAAAATGACAGACACTATTTTTGGGGAAAAAGTATTTAACGTGTACTTTGAGTTTTTAGTTTGACCTAGGTCCCATTTGCTGGCATGGAGAGGACAGTGTTTATGACATATACTGCAGCCAGCCACCAGGGGGCGATTGAGATGTTGTGACTTCACTTTTGGGGAGCTGTCATGTCATCCATCTTGATATACAGTCTATGGGATCAATAGTGGCTGCAATAAAGTGACCTTGCATGTAGTGTACTAATTCATAAAATTGTTTTTAGTTTCAAGTTACTCTTTCAGTTTTGAATTCAAGCTTTAATGAGGTTTTAAAGTGTAGCAGCACAAAACAGACCAATCCATCACAGATTTGCTCTGTTTATCAAATAAAATTAGTGGTGTCACAGACAGTTGTCTGATTAGGAGCAAGTAAGAAATGAGTGAACATAATCTACACGGCAGTGAGTGAGCTGCACTTAATAAGACATCTTTAGCATGCTGTGTCTGTTTGATATAACACACCACAGTCCAGTCAGGTTGTATACTGTGTGCAGTTTATTGAAAACACCTCACAGGATTTCAGGGGAAGTGAAGTTGGCATTTTTTAGTTGCCTGTCCTTTAGGTCCACTAATGTGTGAGGTTGCCTAGAGCAGCTTTAAAGGTCCAATTGATGACTGTTTCATAGTAAAAGATTAACTCAGAAACTTACCAGCACTGTAGTTGACCCCTATAGGTTGTATGTCTGCATAAAACCTTTAAGAATAGCAAATTCTGATCTACTGTGCACTGGAAAACTAATGCATTTTTGCTAATCAATGATAAAGGACAATGTTAACATTCCACATATCAATTCATCTGCAAGCACCAGAGAGCAAAAGCTTGAAATATGCAACTAACGTCAAATGTGATATTAACTGCAGTTGTGACCTCTGACCTTTTGTCCAGGGTGCCACTATTGTGTCAAGTTCTCACTAAAAGCTTTAAAACAAAATAGATCAGCACATTCCTTTAGCAGTGATTATGATAATGACTGCTCTTTGCGGCCAAAAAAAATAATATTATCAAGTGAGTAATGCAGCACACACCAATATGTATTTTTTTACCAATACTAATACACACAAGTGTTTTTGTGCAGTTTTTTCCATTTACATTAAACATTCCAGTTGGCATTAGAGAAACAGAGCTATGGTATAAAATATTCAAAGATAAACATCAACACAAACACTTGGCCAAATTCATGACAAACACAACAAGCTGCTATTCGCCAACCAGCTGCTTTCATTAAGTCATCGCCATTAAGGGCTGCAGCGATGAAACAGCGGAGTGCTCCGGTATAATCTCCTTCAAACGCCCACCAGCCTGTCCATCAGTGCACACTAGACAGTCATCACAGACACTACAGCAACCCACTTCAGCTGCCCTCTCTGCCTCACACTGACTTTGCTGTTCCCGTGTCACCAAATAGATATTCTTCTCTGCTGTCCGTCATTCGTGAAGAGACAGGGAGTTCCAGCACAAAGAGCCTGAATAATGGATAGCTCAAGCCTTTTTCGCTTTCATCTGCGATAATTACAGAGCCGCACATTGTGCCAGGAGCTGGAAGTGTGTTGGTTGTTTTTTTAATCTTCCACCTCTGTTAAACTCTCTCTTGCAATACTCTTTTAAGCATCATGCCAAAACACCACTCTGGTGAATCAGCAGGTTGACTTGTGATTGATGTGTGACGGACATGTGTTTTGTGTTATTCGAGTTGATTGACTCTTTAAAATGGAAGTTTTACTGGGACCAACAGGACACATTCATATAGTTCTGAATGATTTGCTCAAATAATCAATCAGTTAATGGACAGAAAATGAATCAACAACAGTTAATAAAATGTATTCCTTTGTTCTTGGTTGTTTATTATTGATTAAATGTTTATTATTCAGTTAGATGGCCCCTCTAAGGGGCCATGTTCACCAAAGTGATTTTCGCAGTTGAAAACGCCAGGCGCTTCTCAGGAATGACCTGAGTGTTTAGAAAGCGCTTTGAGGTGCAGTGTTTTTTTAGCTGAGATTTTTTTGGTTGCATCTTATTGCTTTGATACGGAATATCTACGGAAGTTAATATTTCGGCACACAGTACAGTACTTGCTTTGGATGAGGGGAAGGCTGAATGATGCACTGAGAGAGGACGAACCTGCCAGTCTGTGTGGGCTCATAAGAGGAAACATAGTTTGGGCAGCTATATACTTAATAATAGATTTCTCTGCAGTTGTTGTTGTTTTATTGTACATTTGTACATGTAAGATGTGACGGCTTGTCTTCCCATTAGGCTTTTTGCCCACTTCCGCTGTGATTGAATGGCTGAAGTGACAGTGACAAGCGTGGCATTTTTACCCAAAGTTGAACATTTTTTAACCCACCCCAACCTGTGCTTAGTGCAGTATTCATGCCCAGTGCCTCGTTGCGCTGCTGGCATTTTTAGCACAGCATAACGTCTTAGGGGCTGTGTCAATCAGAACTTTTTTTTTTGAGGCTGGCATTTTAATTTAATAATTTTTAACAGGAATACTATATTTATGCTGTGCTTCACATGCCATCAGGACTATATGGCACTAGGTGGGAATTCTGTGCTCAGCGCTGCCTCCAAAGTGCTCCCATACGCTCTCCGCTGAAAGTTTCCTGAGGAGCACCTGCGATTGGATGTTTCTGGATGCAATTGGACATTACAAAAAGTGACGTAGCGCTTAGCAACTGACAAATGTAAATAGACTAAAGCGTGCAGAAATGAGCTGTGATAATGTAGCTTCAATATGTCTGGGAAAGATTGTTTGCCATTTTTGTCGACCAAATAGAGAGTTTCAGAATCGGAAACACTTTATTGATCCCCGAGGGGAAATTATCTGCTGCAGCCATCTTGGTTGCTTTTGAAAATACCGCAGTGTTGCTCTTCACTAAGCTAGGTTTTTGCTCCACATAGTATGTGAGCCAAAGATGACATCATCTCTTATTTTTCATTTAGCACAAAGGCTCCACAAGTTGTCGGCAGCTGCGTACAATTAGTACACCGGCATACACCTGTGGTATGCCACATAGGCGGGGTCCACACACCATTTAAATGGCATCCCAGCCAGCACATACGTCAGATGCTCTGCTCAATTCATTCAGCAGAGGTGGCATGTGCGCTTACCTCTACCACATGGATAATCATTTAATATTGCGATTACTACCAAAAAGTACAGTACATTATCCCATTACAACTGCATGTGAGCAGTCAGCAGATGATTGGCAGTATCATTGTTTCTCTCTTATCTCGTCAACGATGAATGACATAGACCTTGATTGCTCTGACAGATCCATGCTGTGTTAAATAGTTTTGCCTTCTCCTGCTGAAAAAATGTTTTCCCCTCCATCTAGCAGACACGCCCCTCCCGCTCTACTCATCATCACATATTGCCTGATTGTGTCCTAGCTTTCATATCAAACCCACCGTATATTACAGTCACCATAACAGTGGGAGTGGCACTACCTGGGACAGGTCAGGTAGAAATCTGTTCTAACCGGAGGGGCGAGGGGGACCAGACAGAGCCAGAGCAAATAAATATGAGCATGCATTTTTGTCTGGTTTCCAGGATAGAGATACTGTAATGTATTACTATAATCCTCTATGTCCAATGAAAACTATGTATCTCCAAATTTGATTTATTTTTCAGATAATTAATAAATGAATTGTTCCTTGATGGTTGATGATGGTCACCAGTTTGTCAGTCTGGATCTGAAGTCCCACAGGATCTTGGCCCTGTCATTCTCCACCACCTTTGGAGGTGTCCTCCATTTAAAGTCCTCTAACCAATACTCAGCACAGGTGTTCCTGTACATGATGCGAGCCACTTGGTTATGACGCTCCATGTACGCTGTGCCTGCCAGCATCTTACACCCTGCTGTTATGAGCTGGACTGTCTCAGGGGGCTCTTTGCACAGCCTGCACCTGGGGTCCTGCTTAGTGCGGTAAACCTCAGCCTCTATTGCTCTTGTGCCGAGTACCTGTTCTTGTGCTGCCATGATCAGTGCCTCTCTGCTGTCCCTCAGACCAGCCTTTTTTTCAGCCATTGGTAGGACTTCTCGATATGCGTCGAGTGGTACAAGCCATGCAGAGGCTTGTCCTTCAATGAGAGCTCCTCCTCTCCCTCCTCCTCATCATCATCATCGGCCTTCTGCTGCCTGAGACATTCCCTTAGCAAGTCATCGCTTTGGGCCACCTTCCTTATGTACTCCTGGATTTTATCTGTTTCATCCCTGGACAGTGGCTCTGACGCTCATTAGTCCTCGGCCCCTCTCCTTACATTTAGTGTATAGTCTCAGGGTGCTGTACGTTGAGTTTTCTTGTCTTGATATCAGTGACCTTTTTCTCCTCCTTTGGCCAGGTCATTATACCACCAGGGTATCTGATGACTGGCAGTGCGTATGTGGTGATGGCTTTAATCTTGCTGACTTTAATCTCAGCTGACTTTTCAGGACTCGCTTTATTCTGTGAAGGTATTTGGTTGTGGCTGACTTCCTCACAGCTTCATCATGGTTTCCATCTTCCTGCAAGATTCCAAGGTATTTGTAACTGTCCTGTACATCCGCTATCTTTCCCTCAGGTAGTGTATATATATACAGTTTGTGTGTGTGTGTGTGTGTGTGTATATATATATATTTATTGCGATAATTGGAAAACAAACAAAATCAATAACTGATTAACTGTTTTATCATATATCAGGCAAACTGTTATGTGACTGATGTCCCACCCTTCAAAGACATATGTTAGAAACCAAACTGAGCCCCTGCTGCTCTAACTCCCAAATGTATGTGTGTGCAGGGCACCGGATCGTCAGACTCTGTACTGTCTCCTTTCTTTCAGCCACAGCGACGTACCTTGCAGGTCTAATAATCACGTTGTAAAATGCCATGCGGTCTCTTGGAACGATGGGTGCTGATTGCTCTCGATTATAATAAGCTCCTGGAAAATAGATTTGTTTAGACAAATTATTTCCCAGGGAAATATCCGCTGCCCAGCGTTGTTTTGTGTCTCCAATCAGGCCTGACAGCTAATCAGCCTGTCGTTAATGAAACAGGGAGTCCATTTGAAATGATACCCCTGAAACACTTTTAAGAGTAAAGAGCTGACTATGAGCCAACTGTTAGAAAATATGATCCCACTTGAAGAATATGTCCTTGGACTGTGTAAAGTATCATTTAGATTACAAATATGGACCTCCTGTGAAATGGCTGCATTGAAGACAAGCAAATAAAAGTAGGGGAAAACAAGAGTGAGTCATCAGTAACACTGTGAATAATCTCGTCTACTGCAGCCACCTCGAATAGGCGGATGTCACACTAAAAAAAAAAAAAAAAAAATTAATAAAAAAGATGCACAGGTTGTAGCATGTGGGTGCATCAGTCCACACTCATCGTCATCATGACTTTTCACCTCTGCCACCTACAGTACACGTGTGCAAAGCAGGCACACCCATCCTCCCACATCCACACACACACACACACACACACACACACATACATGCAGAAAAACAAACACTGACTGTCATCTTAAATGGGAGGCAGTCAAGTCAAATGCAACTTCATTCCCCCCTTGACGCCCACATCCCCCAGCCACAAATGATTGTTTATCCTGTATGATTCTTGCTGCTGCTGACATTTTGTCCCTGTCTCTTTGAATGGTAGCTGCACTTAGACAGCATGGTTAGCCTTTTGGAGACGGATGTGCACTCTAAAGTGATGATCCATGCCCCGATTCCCAGAGGCTAAGTGTCTTTGTCTTTGTGTGTGTGTGTGTGTGTGTGTGTGTGTGTGTGTAGAGGGGTCTGCTGACTTCAACAGCTGGCTTCTTCCAATAGGCTGTCAGTAAGCACATCTGCCTAATTATATCACTGCAGCTTGTTGATGTGTGAGATACAGAGAGGCAAACAGAGAGGAAAAGAAGGGCAAGACGAGACAAACACACATATATATTAATCACTGAATGTCCACTGACAGCAGTGTTAAAGGATAAGTTCACATTTTTTCAAGTCCACTTCAAAACAATGCTCACATGCCCATATCTGCATGCATTCCTCCTGTCTGTAGTGGTATCTGCAACATAACTTTTTAGCTTGGTGACACTGAATGTGATGGAGAACAAAATCTTTCAAAATGCATTCAAAAATTCAAAAACAGTTGCCAAATCAAGTGATCCACAGTAACAGTCCATGTAGTGTGACATACCCTCTTTGCACCACTATCTCCCTGCCACAGCTCAACAAGGAAACACTGTCAGTGGAGGAGGAAAAGAAAAAGTAACTTTGGGAGATAGATACCAGCTTAATTGGAACAACTCAGACAGCAAAAGGCCTGGCTTTATTTGTTAAAGCAAACCTATGTTAGTGTTGCTGAACAGGGCAGCTGTGTCTCCTAGAAATTGCATTTGCAAGCTCTGCGGCTGAAAAATTAAGCAAATACGAAGTGCCGAAAACTGTGGTTCTTTGGACGGACACTTCAGGTTCAGCCTGTTAAGACCATCCTGATGACGTAAGCTCAACATTTTGTTTCACTCTCTGTATAAGTCTGAAATCTCTGCAAACCCAAATACTTTCAATCCCTTCCAGTCCAGTCAAATCAGGGATCCCCACTGTAGATGAAAATGTAAGCAGCCAATCAGGGACTGGATTGTAGTTGATGACGTAGCATGCATGTCGCTGCTTTCAAAACATTAATGGTGGCTCACGCAGAAACAAGTGCTAACTTTAGCATTAGCAGAGTACACACAAAAAATAACTGAAGTTAATTCAGTAAATAGAGTCAATAACAGCAACAAGAGGGATGCACTCACAGAGTGTCTTGAAGGAAAAGACTTTTTCGATGTTTTTCTGACTGAATTTAGCAAAAGCTTGATTTACGAACTGGCTCTGTTGGTGATGAAGAGAATGTTCCTCTAGCAGAAGATTTATTGATGTTTGGCCACTGATATTTGAGGAGCAGATACAAAACGACTTCAAAGATGGGGGTCAGGGCCATGCTAATCGGTATTCACAATGTTTGGGCAACACTGGCAACACCAGTATATTGTGAAAACCTCATGGGGATTGTTGTCAACAAAGTACACGTCACATACAGATGGTAAATTGTATTTTTTAGACTGTCTGAATGTATTTGTATAGTAGAGGCTAGTGCTAATGTCAGAATTGGCTGGAGGAGTCTGTTAAGGCGAGTACATGGCAGCGATTCCAG
The DNA here is from genome assembly GCF_008729295.1 of Plectropomus leopardus. NCBI lineage: Eukaryota > Metazoa > Chordata > Actinopteri > Perciformes > Serranidae > Plectropomus > Plectropomus leopardus. The sequence continues at coordinate 24,360,470 of NC_056466.1, read as the reverse complement.
ACTGATACTGAGAGAGAGACAGAATGTTGAGCTCACCTTATCAGGGTGGTTTCACCAGGCTACTCGAGGTTTGCTCCAAAACAGAGTAAATCCCCACTGTCCCTCATGTTAAAATACCCAACCTAGCAGCAAAAATGTTGACAGCCTGGTGCAAAAAAAGATTTCAATTGCTTTTTTTCACATTCATGACAATTGCAAAGGGGTTAATTTCATTTTTTTTACGATTTTTATTCAGGCTTAAAGTTGCGCATGATTAAGAATAGGCCACTTTGAGTGACAGACTGTTTGCTGATAGTGTCCTTGGTTGTCTGTCAGATCCACTCCTTGCTCCTCCACAGCACCAGCATCTTGCCCAAATATGATCACTTCTGGCTCCAAAAAACCCAGGTGAAAACCTGGTGACAGCCACTTTGCTGAACGCGAGGCTAAAAAGCAGCAATCCACAAACCAATTGGTGATGTCTTGGTGGCTATGTCCATAGTTTGTACAGTCTATGGTTTATAATCAACTAAATTAAAACAATAATGAGGAAGTATTCCTAATCAACATACCTGGCAAGTACCAAAAATGTTGGTACTGAACGTATCAGCAAATTGTTCACTGACGTGTTTTAAGCCAGAATAGGTAATCTTGCAATACATTATCCACTCAAAATAACTAAAGAATGATTTTTGAAATTTTCCTCTTTTTATTAGAAGTTAATCAAAATTCCAATCTTTTCTCTAACCCTGGCTAAAGTTCATTGGATGTGAACCTGGTGTTCTGGTGCCACAGTTGTAAACTTTTTATGTCCGCCTTCTGCCTCAACCACCTCCGTGAATCCAGACCTGTCAGTAAATGTAGTGTTTTATTTACTCAAATAAATAGTGTCTCTGAACATAATCCAGGCAGCAATTACATTCTCATCACATATTAATTCTGAAAAGAACTAAACAGGGACGGCTGTGGCCAAAAGTGGCAACAACTTGATCACAGTAAATGCCCAGCAGCAATACGCAAAAGTACTGAAGAGTCATAAAAACAGCAAACTGTCTCAGAGAAGTGATTTATACAAAGGAATCTCCCTAATGTTTGCCAACATTAGCTACTGTTCAGATCAAGGTTTAAGTGTAGGAAGGGTGCATTTTTTAGTTGTATTTCAGTTTGTTGAATCCCTTAAAACTTGGTTTGACATCAATCATTTTCTTGTGCTGTGTTCAGACACCTCACGCAAGCTTGTTAAATTTCTTTTCCAAAAACATGGGGGAAAAATAAAATGACCAGCTTGTTAAGAAATGTGTCACAAATTGCAAGAAATTCGAAAAAGATGATGAAGATCCATTAATAGGACTAGGTGTTACAATCCCTGAAGTTAGAGCACATCACTGTTTTAGGGTTTCTGCTCAACCAAGGCCGCTGGATGTTGTGACCAGAATGACACACCCTTTATTGTGCACCTTGACTTCATCGGGTGTCAGAAAATGACCTGAAAATTATTTTTTAAAAATTGGAGGAGAATTATTCAAAACTTATCAAAAGCAAGGGAAAATATATATTTTTTAATCATTATCATTATATATTTACAATTGCATTCCAGAGAAAAATATACTTATTTTATGTACTTTTTCCTGGTCATTTTCATGTGTGTTTTTGTTTTTAACTTTTTTTCCTTAATTTTCAGGTGTTTTCCAGTAACTTTTTACTAATTCCTTGCTATTTTTTGGGTCATGTTTTGTTAAGTAGGTCATGGCTTTCTCCCCATGCTTTTTGAAAAAAATCAAAACAATTTGCTCAGTTTTCAAAGGGTTAATCGGTTGTTGTTGTTATTGTTGTTGTTGTTTTTCCAAGTTACATAGTCTTACTTTATTTTATCTTTTTATAGTAGAAGAACTGTTGATCTTGACCCCATATTTTCTTTACTGTAGGAATGGAAAGGAAACATGATTACAGCAACCATAAATCCTCCAATGTACTGTAAATAAGGGCATGTGAATGTTGTATTATGCAATATGTTTACTCATCCTTTCACAAAAAAATGCAAGTTTTGTCAGTGTCAGAACAGACTTTAACTCCTAAATGTATTCCCCTATTATCAATTTCCAGTGTAGTTTTCAGACATGATCTCTCTTTTTGGTCTCTGTTTAATTTTAGCGACTGAACATCAGTCAGAAAACTTTCCTCTCTATCTGAGCCGGCTCCTAATGGTTAGAGGAAGTAATCTAGGATTATTTTTTTTGCCAGCATCCCACAAAAATCTCTCACAAAACCAAAGATGAAGCATCACCACGACTGCAGGCTCGTTTGTCCGGTGGGAGCTAACCCTCTGTGTTTATATGTGCTGCAAAACACATGTACATTCTCACCCGCACCCCCTCTTTCTCACAGACCTAAACACTTACACATTTTGTAAACGTGCTGGGAAACATGAGCACCAACCCGGCTCTGTCAGGACGAGGTGGTGCTGGATATATATAGTCAAAGAGAGTCCCAGAAGAACCATTTAGCTTTCTGAGGATAGTGCTGTTCACCTGCCATCCTGCCTGTCAGAAGGAATGGATTTACTTTCACTCCGTCCGCTGGGAGAAGCTATACTTTCTGTATTCACCACACAGATGATAGTCACCCTTTTGTTTTATTCACCCGTTCTGCTAGACTCAAGCAGAGTAAAGAGAGTGAGAAAGCAGTCTATCAGGTTCTGGTTTGACAGGCTCCATGTCTTCACTTAATGACGCATACCGTGGTAACACAAAGCAGCAAATGAACCGTTACATCTCTACGTCCCGTGACTCGCATAACAACTGTATTCATCATCTAAAATTGGTAAATTCATAAATTACCTCTGAAAGCCGAAGCAAACACATATACACACGAAAGATGAAAAAATAATTAATAATGTGATTTAATTTTGGGAATCTTACATATCAGAATAAAGACCTCTGATTAATCCAAGGACCAAAAAACATTTGCACATACTCCATTCAGGCTCATTAAGAGCTGAGCTCCTGTTTAATCTCTTGCAAAGGTCAGAATCAACAGACCAGTGAATCTGCACTTTGCAACTGGAGGGGTGGACTCTGCACTACAATTCACTGCACAAGACTTGTGGGTTTGTCCTCCTTGTTTTCACACCTGCACATGAATCACAGGTTAAATAGCTATGGTTTTTGGGAATTCTCTCATTATACCAGATCACATTCTCAGAGCAAATTCAAATCCAAATGTTTCCTATAACTCATTGTACTGCTGCCTTTCCTTGTGTCTTAGCCTTTATAATGTGTGGGGGTCATCCCCATGTTTCCAGGGTCCCATCCCTCTTGATATAAAGGGCTAGTTTTGCAGTTCAACATTGCAAAAGAAGAAAGGGTGATGGCAATTAAAGTGCAATTTGAATGTTAAAATTTGTTTAGCCATTGTGGAGAGATAGAGTCAAATCTTACCCACAAATTTGAGAGTGTAGGTTTCAAGGAATATAACATCAGCATGCTTTCAGCTGCAGGTGGGTGATTTCAACATATAGAGTGCTGCAGGGATGACAATTTTTTTGTAGGCCAGCAGGGAGGATAGCATCGCCCCTTGTATAGAAGTCAATGGGAGTTTTCCATTGAAAGTTGCAAAAAAATGTTTATGATACTTACACACTTTGTTCAGAAAGATTATCCTCACAAATGAGCACCTTTTTTAAATGATTTTGGAAACATACATGCAGTTGCATTAGGCTAAAAACAAACTACACCGTGGTCACATGACTAAAATGCCACCACTACAACCACACTGTAAAGCTGTGTTTAGTGTGATGATGTGTGATGATTCTGTAGTTTTGTATAGCCACTCGCTAGCAACTGTCTTTTTAAGACATGTAAAAGCTTCAAAATTCGTAAGTGGAGTATTTACAGATGTATCTTGTGTTGTATCACAAAAAGTGAAACTCTCTTAACCTATGTTAACCACAGACCTTACTTCAAGCATTTAACCAAAAACCTATCAAAACACCAATAGACTTCAAGAGGAAGGAACCATCAGTGCTAAAATGCTAATTCATTTGCTGGTTTGAGGACTCATTCCTGCAGCACTCTACAACAACAAAAACATTGCTGAAAATATAAAACACTTTGAAAGATCTTCTTAGTCAGTTATTAAGAGGATATTGAGTAGATGAACATAGGACCCTGGGAGGATAGATACACTCACAAATGTATGTGTGTGTGTGTGTGTGTGTGTGTGTGTGTGTGTGTGTGTGTATGTCACATTGTCACACACACAATGACAGAATATCATCAAAATGATAGTTTAACCCACTTTGGAGCCTTGAGACCAGTTCGGGAAATGGGTTTTATTCTTTAAAGAGCCAGCATTTTTCCCACTTTGTCACCATCATCATCATCATCATCATAATCATCATCCTAACCATTGTCATCATCATTATCATTATATCATACAAAATGGCACAATACTGTATCCATAACAACAAAATATAAAGACAAATATTAAGACAGGTCATTTTGCACAACATACTGTCATAAAGTACAACACATATGACTTCACTATGTAGGTTTCATTTATAAAAATAAAAATAACTTTTACAATAAAAACATGGTTCCACTGTGCTGTTCTGTTCTGTTTGGACCTCTCTGTGTGTTGAAGCTGTGGGTGGTGGTGTGTTTTGAAAGATGCTGCACGTAAAGCTCATCCTGGGAAAGCCTTTCCAAGCAGTTACACCGAGAGCGTTTAAGCCAGTGAACCATGCAGCAATGGTCTATGTGTTTTAAATTTATATACAATATAGTAAAAAAAAAAGTGTGTACATAAAGATGGAGTCCATCATACATATCTTCTAGTGTCCCTCTTGCACAGTATCTTTTTGAACGACCTCCTAAAGTCGTTGTTGAAGATGGTGTAAATGATGGGGTTTAGTGCACTGTTGCAATAGCCAAACCAGAAGAAGAACTTGAACAGGGTTTCTGGTACCGGGCAGGACTTGCACAGCGTCATAAGCATGTACGTAAAGAAAAAGGGGAACCAGCAGATGACAAACACTCCAATGACCACGGCCAGGACGAAGGTGAAGCGTTTCTCCCGGTTCTGTCGGCCCTTCCAGCGGCTGCCCTTGGTGCTTGGCGCCCGCTTTTGGACCCCATCGTCACCTGGTTTGATTTGACACAGTTTAGTTTTCCCCTTAGCCGCTTTCTTTTTGATCGAGCAGGGATTGTTCACTTTGTGGTCAGAGGAGGACGACTCCTCGAGGTCCACCCCGTTGACCTCACCCTTCTCCTCATCTGCTCCTCCAACTCCCTCCTTCAGCTCGATGTCCCGCTCGCCGTTCAGCTTCTCGTGGCAGAGGTGGTCCTCGGCATCGCCTGCACCCACACCGTTCTGCTTCTGGTTGGCGGCAGTGACAGTGGCCGTCTTGGGCATCTCAGTCCGCTTCCTGTCTCCAGGTGGCGCCCGCGTTCTCTTTTTAGCAATCTGGTAGATCCGCACGTAGACCAGGACCATGATAACGCAGGGGAGGAAGAAGGAGCCGATGCAGGAGGAGATGACGTACCATTTGTCTTCATTGATCTGACACATACGTTCATTGTCGTTGTGTCCTTTTTTCATGGTGATTAGAGGAGGGAAGGAGATGACTGCTGCGATGACCCACACGATAAAGATGATGCACTTAATGCGCCGCGGCGTCCTCTTCAGGTTGTACTCGATGGCCTGTGTGATGGACCAGTAGCGGTCCAAGCTGATGGCACAGAGGTGGGCGATGGAGGCAGTGCAGAAAAGAACATCAAGTGCCAGATAAATCTCACACCACACCTTGCCAAAGTACCAGTATCCCATGAGCTCATTGGCCAAGGAGAAAGGCATGACCAGGGTAGCCACCAAAATGTCTGCCGATGCCAGAGACACCAGAAACAAGTTCTGTGGAGCCCTCAGAGCCCGGCTTGTAAACACAGCTATGACCACCAGCACGTTGCCAAACACTGTGAGCAGGATCATCATCCCCACCAGCACGGTGAGCGGCAGGGAGACCCGCAGGCTGTAAGGGGGCACATCTGGAAGAGTCTGGTTGGTCTCGTTGTCAAACCCCATTGGAGCGGATCGGCCCACTTCTCATGTGAGTTCACCTGAGGTTAACAAATACCATCACAAGGAAGGACAGAGCTAGTAGCTCACGGCAGGGTTGAGAAAGGAAGGGACTGAATCACTCCTCAGAGGCTTTCCTGGATTTTTCTCTTTCATCATCTCCTCAAGGAGAAGCTCTTGATATTTATGAGTCTCTTAGTTTATCTAAAAACATGAACATAATTGAGGAGAAAAAAAATCAGATGCTATTTGCACTTTAATATCAATCATGCCAAGCCTTATTACTATTATAATAAACTTGAGCATTATGTGAGCTCTTTTCCCGTAAAAACACTGAGAAAAAAGGCATATAAAGTGCGATATAATCTTACCTGAGAGCGGTGGCACAACCTCTCCAGCGCCGGAGACGCACGGGCTTTGAAAAAGCTGTCAGTGGGTAACTTCTTTAAGCAGATCAATGCGAGGCAAAGAAGATCCATGTGGCGGATGAAGCGTGAAGTCTTTCCCCCGTGTCTCCTCTCTCCACACACACAATGATCCCTGTGCTGCATCTAGTGCTGCTCAGTCGCGGACCTAATAGAGCGCTAATCATGTTATCCCGGGCGCTGCCGTGCTGCTGTCTGTGCGTGGAGTCTCTCTCCTCAGTGTTAACCAGTGCGCCACTCCCTCTCTTTATAGCCCGCACGCTGCAAAAAATGTCCCGCGCGCCGTGGGTCACTGTCAGTCCACAGAGTGTCAACACGGACACAGATGTGGGTCTGACAACATGGGACACCTCAGAGGTAAAGACAGCAGGAAGCTTTCAGTGTAGTGTAGGAATTACAGCAGAGAAACACCATCATATATGACTCACCACGAGCCAGAAATACATTAAATGTATCCACACACACGTGGACATACATAGACTACTTGCTACACGTACACATATACAGCCTACAATATGCCCCTAAACAATATGAAATTATATTAATCTATTAACTATACGTAACATATACCATATACATTAAACCTTTGAAATCAGAGCAAATTTGGCTTCAAAAACATGGGGAGAAATAAGAAACAAAATTACAAAAAAGTACAAGAAAATTACCTGAAAAAATTGTCTTTGAGTTTAAAAAAAAAGAAAATTACCTGAAAATTTGTTTAAAAAACCACACAAAAACCGAGTAAATTAACAATAATAGACAGATAGATAGATAGATAGATAGATAGATAGATAGATAGATAGATAGATAGACTTTATTGATCTCAAAAACTGAGAAATTTGGGAACAGTAATTCTGTGAAATAATTTTAAATATGAAATTCTAATAATAATTATAGTTTTTCCCCATCTTTTTCCCTTTACTTTCTTAACATGCTTCACTAGCTTCTTCAAAATAATTCTCTAAATCTACAGATTTATTGCAATTTGTAGAACATTTGTAACCAAGTTTGTTGTTGCAGCACAAGAAAAGTGATCTTGCTCCAGTTTTCACATGCTCACATGTATGATCCTATATCCTATCCTAAAATCATGATAATAAAATAATTAAATGAAAGAAATAAAAATAGCCCTGTAATAATTACTAATCCTCTTCACACTCAGTTTTCAATAATGTTGTCATCTCTGAGGTAATAGTTGGTATTTTAGTTATAATGGTTTGCATTTTGTTATTGTATCCCTACTTTTACCATAAGAGCTAGACAAAGTGAATAAATACTGCAATAAAAAGACAGATTATTAGATGTTAGAGGCAAGTTTATTAATACAGCACCAGAGGTAATTCAAATGCTATGTATAAGTAAAATGTAAGTAAAAAAACCCCAAAAAACAATAATACACTACTTTCCTCCACCAACACTACTAATGATAATGATAAATATAATAATAATAATAATAAAATAGTAACTAAAGGAAAATAAAATTAGAATTACATCGGTGGCAAAAAAATAAAATAAAATAAAATACAAATATACAAGCAAAACACTGTTAACTTGCACTACTACATAAACAGAATAAGAATACAGAATAATGTGTTGAGGTTGACTGTAACATATCTGGGCAGTCATCAATATGGTGCCTCACTTTATTATCGATGTGATCAGGTGAAGCCTGATATAAAGTTGGTTGATTTAATTTTCATCTCCTTACTCCTTTCTTATGTGGGAGGACAACAGCATATGTTATAAATGTAAAGGGGGGCATGTCTCCTGCATCTCTACAACTATGCAGGACAGTATAAACAGACAATAGCCTATCTTAAGAGTAAACCAGAGGACCTGTTTGGACAGACATTTTTTGCAGTGCAGCTGCTGGACTCCGTTGCTAAGCAGCAGCAGGAGCCACACCACGTGGATATCAACAGAGGCGTTTTATTACTTTGTCAAAATTAAATTTATTCTGCCACTTCTTACACTTCATGTCCAACACATGAGGGAGTCCCCAAACTTTGTCAGGAGCAGATCTCAGACTGATTCATTGACTGTATTTGAAGATTTGTCCAAAGGTAAAAACCAGGCATTTAGGCAACAGATGGGAGCAGTGATACAGGCAGGTGCAGGCTATAATTCATCCTCACTGGACTGACGTTTAGGTCCCAAAAATGGTGAGTTTTGTAATTTCCCTCTGTGTGTATTTGTTAAGCTGTAGCCTAAAAGCTGTGTTAAATGTGCAGGTTAGACTGCCAGCCCTACACTTCAACCCATGACGCTCTACATAACCCTCTAGCATCAGTTCTACATGTGTCAGTGTCTACTCGTTTCATGCATACTGTCTTTTCATTATAAACTTCGAGATAGGTTTAAGTACCACAACTACTTGGTTAGGTTTAGAAAAGATCATGGTTTTAGTTCAAATTAAGTATACTAGATACATAATTTAACATATATTTTTCAAATATGTTATATTCTCACCCCCGACTCACACCAAGCCACCCTTTAGTGGCGGTATGAGGTGCACCAGGCGGGAGCATCTTATTTTACGCCCTGAGCAACTTTTGTAGTATCAAGAGCAAGAGAGTCTGCGTTTAGGTTGGTTGGTCAAACAAACTGCTGACTTCCACCCAGAAGACTGCTGTCCCTTTCCAGTGTAAGACCAAATGTCAATCATTTTTAGAATAAATTGACGCCCCCAACTTGAACATCCAAAATAGACGCTGGAGGATTACCTGAAGCATGATATTATGACATGTAGGTTCACTAACCAAGCATCTGTATTTGATGAGTTGGGAGTGAGAATGTGTTGTCGGTGAGGTATCTTATGTGATCAATGTTGAATTTTAGTTTCACTTGGGACACAAACAGCAGTCTCCTGGGTAAAAGTTCTGTGTTTGTTTGACCCATTCATCCATCCTGACCTCTTCCATATGAAAATCAATACTACATTTGTGGATGGGTCAATAAATTGCACATAAGGGAGCTACATTGTTTGTGATGTGTACTGCTACTCTTCTTGCCCAGCACCTGCCTTACAAGGTTTTTGGACGTGCGTGTCTACTTTGTTTTTCACGTCCCTATACTACATAACCTGACTTTCTTCTTTGCACCTGTCATAATAACTGATCATCAGAGTTTGAAGTGTATGTCTACTGATCAAACTGCTGTTTGACAAGCTGGGAGAGAGAACATCCTGTCCTTCATTATGTACAAACAGCTAACGATGCATAACCTGATGTGTGTTTGTTGAATACAGTGTTACAATCAGAGTCAGTTAACAAGGCAAATATTTAACATTACCTGAAAGAATCTGTACATCATGTCCATGAAGCACAAGCTCCATCTCGTTTACTTTGTCCACATGCCTAAGGTGTGGTGGCCGTTGGAACACATGCAATAGCTCAAGTAAGTTCACTCTTAAAAACAAGTTTAACAGTCTTTCAATGGTTAGTTTCATTGGATCAAACCTACATTAAATAAATATGAAAAAAGACAGCAGTAAGCGAGACAAAACGACGAATGGCAAATCTAGAATCTAGAAATATAACAGAATAGTTTAATAGTTGCTTCTATTACTAAAATGATAAGAGCACTGCAACTAGTATTAAAATAAATGTTTACTGCTTTAGCTTGTTTGTAATATCACTCTAAAAATACAATTACAAAAACTCATATGACTTTGCAAAAAGCACAGAACATCCAAAAAACAAAATTTAACACTAACTCCTGTCTTTTATATATGTTGTACACTGATGGTAATTTTTGTGGCATTTCATCGAATCATTTAAAAGGACAGTTTTTTTGTTTGTTTGTTTTTTTTCAGATTTTATCCATCAGGGGATTCATCATTTTCCAAACTCCCAGAGTCTTCTTGGAACTCGAGCTCCCTTCTTACCACAAAAGCTCCGACTCTCAATAACACAATTCAATGCGCTGTTTGTGCTCCATTTCTCTGGCAAATTTAATATCACTCTGGGAGGGATACTTGGAGGAGGAAATTCCTGAGGAGCTGTGGGAGGACGTGGTGTACACTCCTCGTCATCAGTGTGTGCTGAACGTGGTGTACACGACTCAGTGTCGCTGGATCAAAGTGTACTCTAGTTTCTAGATGATTCTGAATCAGTTTTGTGCCATCTAAATCCTGCTACTCTTACACATATTTTGCATTATGCATTTCCAAATTTTTTAGGTGATCTGATAGGCTTTACTGTAGGTGTAAAAGATGTTCCTCGATTGGGTTCCACGGTGATGCACTTACCTCTGTTTTTTCTCTTAAAACATTTAAAGCATGTTGTGTACTCTGAAGAGATACATAGTACATTTATGTAAGCTGTACATAACCGTATCTACGTTGTGGTTTTTTTCTTTTGTTTTTGGTCTGCAGCTGTCCTTCATTATGTGTCTTTGATGTTACATTTACTGTAATTTTTTTTCAACTTCTATTCCATATTCTGTCATTCTTTAAATACACACTTGATTTTAAATTGAATATATGAAAAATATGAATAAAGAGTATTTAAAAAAACACCTTTTTATATGTTGTTAATTGCAATTCCTACTTCCATTTAACACTTAACTTTAGAGATGTGTACTTTTCAAATAATTTGCAAGATGTTTCCTGAAAAGACCAATGTAATTTAATTCTAATTATAGAGAAGCTAATGTCGTGTTCAATTGGTACCTTTTCAACTAATTAATTCCAAAGTAGTCTTGGCAAAACCTAAGCTCTATTGGAATTAATTAACTGGAAAAAGTAACAATTGAACACGTAATTATTTTATTTATAATGAGAATCAAATTGCATAGTTCTTTTGAGGAAACATTTTGGATATTTTTTGGAAAGTAAGGACCTGTAAAATGTAGAATTTCCTAATTGTAAGTAGAAATTGCACTCAATAACATTGGAAAAGTCAGTGTACAAGGGGTCAGTTAAACATGTAAAAATGTGTAATGTACTCACTTTGTACTTGTACTGTCTATGTGTAAGATAGTAGCCTACAGTATAAACATGAAATGTCACAAGCTTCACTGCAAGTATGAATAAATATTTGAAAACAAACATTTTTCTAACATCTCTAAGTGAATGAAAAAATAGAGAACCCCAGTAATGAGTCTTAAAACCCAGAAATCTGTTGGCATTTCAGCACCTTAATCTCCCTTGTCTCAAAGTTGTTGGGTTTTTTTTCAATGGATTTTTGGTTAGATGTGACTGTAGTGTAGTTCTTTTTAGCCCACCATTAGCTTTTACTTCTGCTGATAGCATTTAGGCATTTGATATCCTCAAAGTGGCATTTATTTGTGAAGATTATCTTGCTGAACAAAACATGTTAGTATCATAAAGGTTTGTTTACCACAGAACTAATTTTCTGCAATTATCCAAAATCCAATGAAAATATCCCATAGGCTTTCTGAAAAGGGAACCAGTTTGTCGTTCGCTTCCATGGTGGCCTTCAGAAAAGTATCATCCCTGGGCTATTCTGCTTCCTATATGTGTATCATTTTTATTTTTGATACGACATTCCAAAATGTTTACAAGTAATATAGGGCTTAGTATGTGCTATAGCTTAATTTGTGTTAAATACAATAAGTGTTAATCCATGAAGTTAATGAAGACCTGAGGTATATAGGAATGTCTGAAAAACAAAAAATTACAACCAGTAAAGACAGCATTACCTCATTTTTTAGAGTTATAATGTAACTTGATCAGTATAAGTATGGCTTTCCAGTGGTTATGTGAGCAGGACATGCACCACAGGGCTGACTGACTTCACTCGCACCTGCTCTTGCAAAAACAAAGTGTGTCAACCGACCCTGTTCTCCCCTACTGATCAGGACATAAAGATATGGACTTTCAAAAGCTATAATTGACATATGATAAATGCACACTTTGCAGACGCCATAGTTTAATGGATTATCTGATAGTCACTTGCTCGCTGATGACAAAGTATCTGAGAAATGTGTGAGAGGCTTTTAGCTGGAAGTGAATGAATATTCAAAGCACCCACCTGTGAGACGGAGCACTCACACATACACAGCTGATATAAGCAGCCTGATAATCCCGTCTTTCCAGGCTGGTTAAATGACAGCAGCCGTGCAGCTTGTGGACACGGTAACTGTTTTTGGGTAAACAGTAGTTGTGGTGGAGATTGTTGATGCATGAGGGTGCAGGCGAAGCGCAAGGATACAGTGACACCTGTCGTCTCCTGCATGAGCCTCCCGGTTTCAGGAGGACGTGGGAAAAATTATGTTTACAGAGGTTTGACAGCAGAAGAGAAATTGAAGGTCAGCGCGCGCAGGTTTTTCTATTTGAAACGGCCGACTTCTGTTTTCACTAAGAGCCCCTTTGGCGATAAGACCGATGACAAACAGGTGGCGAAATTAACACAGTTGAGTGCAACTACACGAGATTAACCTTATTTGCTTGGGAAAAAAAGTGCCTGTCAGATGATAGTGTTACAATAGTCTTCTGTGGCAAAGCTCTCTTGTCTGAGACAAATGTAGCTCCAGTGATATGAAGACTTAGATTCAGCAGCAGGGGGCGATGTTGCACTGGGGCAGAGACGCAAAGCAAGGGCCACTGAAATAATACCACAGGAATTCATATTTAAAAGATTATTTAAAACCTACTTGTGTCCATCTGCCCTTTGTACATGCTTTCAATTCATATATTATGGATTGCATAAATGATGAACTCGAATCACCATGAAAAGCTGAATATCTGATTGCAACTTTTAATTTACAGTTATTGACAGATTATGAAAAAGGAATTGTTGGAAATAGTCTATAATCAGAACAAGTCATAGTGTGTCAGATGTCATAAAAAAGGTAGTGGTGTTGTATGACATAAAAAGGTTGATATGAAAAGTCAGTATGTCATAAATATGTCAAAAATAAAAGGTCATATTAAAGTGTGACATACAAAGTCAGAGAATAGTATATCAAGAAATGTCATAGTAAGTCATTCCAGGATGTGTATAATATGTTATTAAAATGTCATACTATTTTAGGCCTAGGCCAGAATAAAACTCTAATTTAATTAATTTTCAAAAAAAATTTAATTAACATTTTGTAGTCAAATTATAGTACAGATGCCCTAAAAGGACAAGTTTCTATACTTTTATTTTCTCTATTTTCTTGCGATAACAACATATTTCCGGTTGTTTTGTCGTGATAATGACTTATTTTAACTAGACGATGCTGTGATTGGTTGGCTTCAATGTAAGCATTTGATGACGTGGCGGAGATCCTGCCCACCTCCCTCTGGATGATCCAATCAAGCATCAACCTTATTTTTCTCGTTATCTCAGGAAACCAAAATTGATTTCCTCACAATAACGGATTAATTTTTCTCGTTAACTCGGGAAAACGAAGCCATTTGTGTCAAGATACATATTTTCTGGTGATTAAGAAAACAAAACATGCTGGTTACTTAACAAGACGAGGACATGATATGCCACCACCCCCCACGCTTAAGAGGTAAGTTTAGTCTATTTTTTGCATGTTTTGTGCTTTTGCAACTCTAATGATACAACGTATGATTACAAACCTGATGTTTTGTTTCGTTAAAGCTGCAGTAGGTAACATTGAGAAAAGAGCTACTTTGAAAAAGAGTACAGCCTGCAAGTCCCTCCTCCTCCCTCTCTGCTTCACCTCAGCCCCTCCTCCATACAGCCCCCGCAGGCTCGAAACTAAGGCAACTGATGCGGCCATGGATACGACATGGCAAAAACCGGTAAGAAAGAAATACAAACAATAAAGGAAGAAATGTCCTGTTTTAAAATAACTGTTGCTGACTGTAATCTAGCTAGAGAAGTGGTCTTCATTACATTACCTGTGTATTTATAAATAAGCAATAAGCAGTTTGTGTAAAGTCATATAATAGTATGTCATATAATTGTCAAAAAAGTGAGTATGGTATGTTCATAAAAGTAAAATGCTCAAATTATAGTGTGTAAAACAATGTCAAGAAGAAAAATGTCAGTCAAATTACAATCTAATGGATCAAAACGTCATAACAAGTCAGATAATAGTATGTGAAAAAAATGTCAAAAAAGTCATTATAGTATTTAATAAAAACTATGTGTTTAATATGTCATAAATGTCAAAATACCGTGCCAACACTTTCCCATCAATAAGATACTTGAATGCATTACAATGCACTATGAATGCCCTCATAATGCAGTACAGGTGGGGTTTTCATGGAAAGGGTTACCATGAATTTTTCTTTTTTTTTAACCATATTTTGGAAAACATGATTTACTATGACTTTTGAACCATATTTTGGATGACATTTTGTCATATTTTGGACTACATACTAATGTATGACTTTTTTGTAATATTTTGGACGACATTCTAAGCCCATAGTATGACTTTTTTTTGTTGAATATTCAACGACATACAAATGTATGACTTTTTTGTCATATTTTGAATGTCATACTAACATTTCAACATTGTATACTTTCCCTGTTTCTACAAGCTGAAATAAGTCCCTTTCAGCCAATTTTGTAATGTTTCAAAATTTGACTTTTTTCGACATATTGAATTAAGATGTTTTGGGCCTTTTTTTCAACATTGTATGCTATGACATCTCTCTACAAGCTAAATATGTTGTTTTCATCTATTTTTTTGTCATGAAAAAATTTGAGGTTTTTTAACATACTATACAATGGTGTTTTTGGACATTTTTTTGACATGCTATATTATGATGTTCTTGGCCTTTTTTCAACATTGTATGCTATGACATGTCTCTACAAGCTATAATATGTCTTTTTCAGACATTTTTTTGAAATGTGAAAATTTGACTATTCTCGACATACTATACGTTGGTGTTTTCAGCCAAAAAAGTGAGAGAGGTTTTTAGTTTTTGAATTTTTTTTTTTTTTTAAGAAATTGTATGTTATGATGTGTCTCTGGAAGCCATAGTATGTCATTTTCAGCCATTTTTGTGACATGTAAAAATTTTACATTTTTCGATATACTACCATGCCATTTTTGGCCTTTTTTTGGCATGCTAAATTAAGATTTTTTTTTTTTTAATTTTATGTAATGTTGTTTATGTTTATGTTGCATTTTTTTGCAGTGTTTAGACTTGTCAAATTTTTAAATATTCCCTTTTCTACAGTCTTGAGTGTTTGGTCATTTTTTCAACATTCTATTTTATTGGTTTTTGGGCATTCTGGGGGTGTTTTTCAACACTGTGTACGATAACATGCCTTTACATGTTAAACTGTTCAACAGTTTTTTGGAAATGTCAAATTTTGACATTTATGCCATACTATAGCCTTGCTTTTTTGGTCATTTTTTCGACATGCTATATTACTGTGTTTTTGGCATTTTTTGGAACTTTCAATGCTATGGCGTGTCTCCGCACGCTATTTTATGCTGTTTTGAGGTGTTTTCAGCTGTTTTTGGGACATGTCAAATTTTGACATTTTTGCCATACTATAGCCTTGCTTTTTTGGTCATTTTTTCGACATGCTATATTATTGTTTTTTTGGCGTTTTTTGGAACTTTCAATGCTATGGCGTATCTCAGCAC